>NW_006777380.1:0-8771 GCF_000442215.2 Lipotes vexillifer | reverse complement strand
TCCTGCTGAGCCCAGCCTTCAAATCATCCCAGCCCAGGAGACAGATATGTGACTGAGAAAAACTCTCAGATGATTCCAGCCCTTAATTGTCCAAGTTGCTCCCAGGTAGCAAGTTTTCCAAGAGCACAGATATTGTGGAGTAGACATTCCCACTGTGCCCTGTCCAATTCTTAGCCTACAGAATCCACGAGTGTGATAAAATGGTTGTTGTTGTATGCCTGTAAGTTTAAGGTAGTTTGTCACACAACAGTAGATAACTGGGACATATAATTAATATACTACATCATTCTTGACCACCTCATTCTCATTTCATTCATCTCTAATCCCTGTCAACTCTCTTCCTTCCATTAAATGTTTCCTCATTCATTTCTTCACTCATCCATCTTTTCACCATGTTCAGTTCACGAACCAACCTGTTCACAGGAGTAGTTTCAGACATTCATATATAATCATTCATTCTGGCATTTACTGAATAGCCATGATGTATGAGGAACTATGCATGAGGCGTTGAGGTGGTTCCAAAAATGAGCAAGGCATGATCTTTGCTCTAGAGTGGCATAGGGAAAAGTGACTTAAAAACAAAGAGCTACAATACAAGATGTTGAGGGCTATAAAAGTGATATGTGCAAAGTGTTCTGGAACACTAATAGCCCCTAAAAATCGCTAACATGTAATCACTAAAGAGGTAACAATTACCCCTCTTCGAAGTATGGTGGACCACTTCAATGTGGATATGACATATAAAGAGAATTTTGACAGGTGGCTAGAGATACACCAACACATGAATAAACGTAGATGTTAATATTCTGGTCTGTATAATCACTTCCATGTATAATATATATGAAAATTTTCTTTCTTAAAAGTTGCTTGATTTTAATCTGAATCATAAAAAGGAAATAAAAGTTTTTAAATGGCATGTGTTCACTCTGTCATTCTCAGAATTTTTTTTTATTGGAGTATAGCTGCTTTACAATATTGTGTTACTTTATACTGTATAATAAAGTGAATCAGCTATACGTATACATATACCCCCTCTTTTTTGGATTTCCTTCTTATTTAGGTCACCACAGAGCACGGAGTAGAGTTCCCTGTGCTATATAGTAGGTTCTCATTAGTTATCTATTTTATACATAGTATCAATAGTGTATATATGTCAATCCCGATCTCCCAATTCATCTCACTCCCCTTTCCCCCTTGGTATCCATACGTTTGTTCTCTACGTCCGTGTCTCTATTTCTGCTTTGTAAATAAGATCGTCTATACCATTTCTTTCAGATTCCACGTATATGCGTTAATATACGATATTCGTTTTTCTCTTTCTGACTTACTTCACTCTGTATGGCAGTCTCTAGGTCCATGCATGTCTCTACAAATGACCCAATTTCATTCCATAGCTGAGTAATATTCCATTGTATATCTGTACCACATCTGTATCTATTCCTCTGTTAATGGACATTTAGGTTGCTTCCATGTCCTGCCTATTGTAAATAGTGCTGCATGAACATTGGGGTGCATGTGTCTTTTTGAATTATGGTTTTCTCAGGGTATATGCCCAGTGGTGGGATTGCTGGGTCATACGGTAGTTCTATTTTTAGTTTTTTAAGGACTCTCCATACTGTTCTCCTCAGTGGCTGCATCAATTTACATTCCCACCAACAATGCATGAGGGTTCCCTTTTCTCCACACCCTCTCCAGTATTTACTGTTTGTAGATTTTTTCATGATGGCTATTCTGACTGGTGTGAGGTGATACCTCATTGTAGTTTTGATTTGCACTTCTCTAATAATTAGTGATGTTGAGCATCTTTGCAATTCAAGCTGTTGACAAATGTGTTTGTTGGCCATCTGTATGTTCAGAAGTTTTATACTGGCTCTCCACTATGAGTTAATATTTTGTTAGTGTAGAAAAGAAGTTAAACAGAAAAGCAGTAGCCTTAGTTACAGAAGAATGACTCTTTTAACTATATATATTCTTCATTTTACATACGAAATGCATTCCAAGTACATGGCTGAAATTAAAATAAATTTTAACTAAAATAATGTGCCAATATGGATTCAATTATAGAATTAAAAATACATTTGCATGGGGAAAAACGTTTATTCGATACACATGGTACAAATCTTTGGAAAGAAACAAGGTCATTCTAGGTGTTAAAGAATTGAGAAATGGTTTCATGAAACTTCTAGAATTTGTCAACAGCTTGAATTCAAATCTAGTATTTTTTTTATTCTTTTTTTTCTTTAACATCTTTATTGGGGTATAATTGCTTTACAATGGCGTGTTACTTTCTGCTTTATAACAAAGTGAATCAGTTAAATGTATACATATGTTCCCATATCTCTTCCCTCTTGCGTCTCCCTCCCTCCCTCCCACCCTCCCTATCCCACCCCTCCAGGCGGTCACAAAGCACCGAGCTGATATCCCTGTGCTATACGGCTGCTTCCCACTAGGTATCTACCTTACCTTTGGTAGGGAACTTTCATTTCACCATCATCCTATTACTTTCAACTACCTTCTCCAAAACAAATGTCTCCCACACATAAGCATCCCCTAACCATACAAAGATTTTGACTCTAGACAGTTCTCCTTTGGGGGTGATATCCAAGCATAAAATCTTTTTAATTTATTCATTTATTTATTCATTTTTGGCTGCGTTGGGTCTTTGTTGCTGTGCACGGGCTTTTCTCTAGTTGCGGCGAGCGGGGCCTACTCTTCGCTGCAGTGCACGGGCTTCTCATTGCAGTGGCTTATCTTGCAGAGCACAGGCTCTAGGCGCGCGGGCTTCAGTAGTTTTGGCACGCGGACTCAATAGTTGTGGCTCGCGGGCTCTAGAGCGCAGGCTCAGTAGTTGGTTGTGGCTCGCGGGCTCTAGAGCGCAGGCTCAGTAGTTGTGGCGCACGGGCTTAGTTGCCCCACGGCACGTGGGATCTTCCCAGACCAGGGTTCGAACCCGTGTCCCCTGCATTGGCAGGCAGATTCTTAACCACTGCGCCACCAGAGAAGTCCCCCAAGCATTAAATCTTAATATCATGTTTTGCCAACAGATGATTGCATATTTCAGTGTGTCTGAAAATTCCATTTGGAAAATTATATTCTATAAAATAGATGTCCAATTTTTTCCAGTGCTGTGTGAAATTGTAAAAAATCAACTTTATGTAAATAAGAATACTGATATTTAGATAGCCACACAGAATAAATTAGTTAATATCTATGTGTGTGTATACATGTTATACAGACATAAATATCCATTCTGTTCCACAGCAATTTCTCATAAGGATATTTCCAAGTATTTTCCCCCCTCTGAATACTCTGTCTTAACACAAACCAAGCAAAAGAAAGTATAATATTTGGCATGATCTAGCAACTGGTACACTGCCTGAAACACGATATGTATGCAAAAAGTATTAGATGGCTTAATGATTTCCCTTTATTTAAGCCTCAATGGTATTTACTTCAGAAACCAAACCTCAAAGGTAACGGAAGCATCTACTTCAGCCCTCTCACCATATTTAGTTTCTCTTATTGTCACTGGACAGACTTGCAGGAAAAATCTTTTTCAAAAGTACATCCATCTGCATTTCAAATCAGCATGGTCTTTGTCTTTGAACCATAAATCAACAAAAAACTAACAGGATCTTTTTCTCCTCTGAAATGTTCCTGAGGATTAATTCTGCCCTATGCACGAGGTTCTTTTTTCTGACAGGGCTGGCAGCTCAGAGTTTACTCAACCCAGAGTCCCACACATCTCTGATGTTGAGAATTGACGGTGTTTCCTCCAAGCTCTCTTGCGCTATCTCTTCAATGTGACAGGTCTTTGTCCGCCACTATTCCGAATCTCTTGTTAACATGTAAAAGTGAGCCTCAGGGTATAGGAGAACCTTCTCTGCCCTTAGCTGACAATGCAACGGAAAGCAAAACTCACAAACTCTGAGACCCTATGATGTCATCTCTAAGATTAATGCACTGAAGCTGATGAGCTCTAACGTAGTCTTTAGCCCTAAAATTCTATGTAGCTCAACATTTTAGAAACCCACCTGTTCCCTATATTACTACAGTATTAAACACAGAAAATTCAACCATCTAGAAGGCAGGCCTATACCTTTGACATGTTAACTCTCAAAATTTTAATATGTTCCCTGACAGAGCTGCACATGACATAAACAATGGTTCTTTAAACATTATACTAAAGATTCCTTTCCCTATGTCACCCTCTGTTACCTTATTTCACCAACTGCTTACGTTAGAACTTCTGGCTAAGCAGGATGATTTAGTAGAAGGAACCTGAAATTTTTTCTTTTTAATTGAAGTATAGTTGATGTACAATGTTGTGTTAGTTTCATGTGTAGAAGAAAGTGATTCAGTTATACATATACAGATTCTTTTCCATGATAGGTTATTACAAGATATTGAATATTGTTCCCTGTACTATACAGTAGGATCTTGTTGCTTATCTATTTTATACATAGTAGTTTGTATCTGCTAATTCCAAACTCCTAATTTATCCCTCCCCCACCCCCTTTCCCCTTTGGTAACCATAAGCTTGTCTTCTATGTCTGAATCTCTTTTTGTTTTATAAATAAGATCACTTGTACCATATTTTAGATTCCACATATAAGTCATATCATATGATATTTGTCTTTGTCTGATTTATTTCACTTAGTATGATAATCTCTAGGTCCATCATGTTGCTTCAAATGACATTATTTCATCTTTTTTATAGCTGAGTAATATTCCATTGTATATATGTACCACATCTTCTTTATCCATTCATCTGTCCATGGACATTTAGGTTGCTTCCATGTCTTGGCTATTGTGAATGGTGCTGCTATGAACATTGGGGTGCATGTATCTTTTCGAATTACGGTTTTCTCCAGATACATGCCCAGGAGTGGGATTGCTGCATCATATGGTAACTCTATTTTTAGTTTTTCAAGAAACCTCCATGCCGTTTTCCATAGTGGCTTCACCAATTTACATTCCCACCAACAGTGTAGGAGGGTTCCCTTTTCTCCACACCCTCTCCAGCACTTATCGTTTGTGGACTTTTTAATGATGGCCATTATGAACAGTGTGAGGTAATATCTCATCATAGTTTTGATCTCCATTTCCCTGATAATTAGTGATATTGAGCATCTTTTCATGTGCCGATGGGCCATCTGAATGTCTTCTCTGGAGAAATGTCTAGGTCTTCTGCCCATTTTTTGATTGGGTTGTTTGGTTTTTGTTACTGAATTGTATAAGCTGTTTGTATATCTTGGAAATTAAACCCTTGTTGGTCACATTGTTTCCAAATATTTACTCCCAGTCCATAGGTTGTCTTTTCATTTTGTTTACAGTTTCTTTTGCTCTGCAAAAGCTTATAAGTTTGATTAGGCCCCATTTGTTTATTTTTGATTTTATTTCTATTGCCTTGGGAGAACAACCTAAGAAAACATTTCTACGATTTATGTCAGAGAATGTTTTGCCTACAGGAACCTGAACTTTTGAGTCTGACTGACCCGGCTCTAAATCTTAGCTCTGCCATTTATTAGCTGTATAACTTCATGCAAGTTACTTAACTCCTCTGAGACTATTTCCTTACCTATAAAATAAGGATAATGACACCAACCTTAAAGGAGTATCATGAGGTGTAAATCAGAAAAATGCATGTAAAGTTTCTTAAAAACAGCAAACAGGAAAGCACAGTCAGTTGGTTTTGCCATACCTTTGTTCTGAACTGATACACATCTACACATTCAACAACTGTTAACTGAGCATCTGCTAAGTGCCAGATATATTATCAGGTTCTGGGACACAAAATAAAGCATAAGACACATCCAGTATGGTGTCCACAGCCTAGGAGAAAGGACATATATGACAGAAGCTAATGATGTCATTAACCACGTGATAAGTGCTACACCACAGATGGATACAAGCTTCGGCTCTGCCCAGAGGTAGGAGGTGGAAAGATAATCAGAGAAGATGATGTCTGAGCTGGGTAAAGGCTGAGTTAGTTGTCACCCAAGGAAGACAGTGGAGCAAGGGCTCAGCCTCATGAAATGCAAGGTGAGTCTGAAGAAAAACAAACAGTAAAAACAGCTTCTATTCATTTAAATATATTCTATTTCAGTAATCCTTCCCCTCCCCCATTCCCATCCAAATACGCACACATACTCTCAAAGGAGAGAATGCTATTTCCACTATCAAAAAGAAATCGAAATCCAAAATGATTCCTTTCCAGCCTTGTGTTTGTTTGTTCATTCATTTTTCAACCAAATAAGGTTTGTTTAAAATCTACTGTATACCAAGTGCTGTGACAGAGATACAACAGTGCAAGGGAAAACACAGGCCCTGCCTTTTTGGAGCTTACACTCCAGTGGGCTTTCCCTCTAATGCCTTAAAGAGCCCTCCCCTGAAACATCCTTCTCAAATGCCACACAGAGGACAGGGGTGTACCCAGGTTATTCATATTCAGGTTATTTGATTACAGAAAATGAGAGCTGGGCACTCCAATAATTAGAAATCAATAGGTCCAAACCTCTCTACTGATAATATAAATATCAGAGTCCAAAAACCTGAGTTGACAAATACTACTTCTCTCTCTTTGTTCATTAATACTGTTACCAGTATCTTAATTTTTAAAAACTAACTACTCACCACAGCAATTTTTTAAGAACTCTAGGCTAAAATTATGGGTTGTTTTTTTTCTCAATGCCATTCAGAAGGTAAGGTTTCACACACACAAACACACAATCACACAGTCCTCTAACTTTTAAAACTGCACCCCCGGGCTTCCCTGGTGGCGCAGCAGTTGAGAAGAATCCGCCTGCCAACGCAGCGGATATGGGTTCGAGCCCTGGTCCGGGAAGATCCCATACGCTGCGGAGCAACTAAGCCCGTGCACCACAACTACTGAGCCTGTGCTCTAGAGCCTGCGAGTCACAACTACTGAGCCTGTGTGCCTAGAGCCCATGCTCCACAACAAGAGAAGCCACCGCAATGAGAATCCCGCACACCGCAACGAAGAGTAGCCCCTGCTGGCTGCAACTAGAGAAAGCCCGCACACAGCAACAAAGACCCAACGTAGCCAAAAATGAGTAAGTAAATTTATTTAAAAAAACAAAAAAACCCTGCACCCCCACTCAGTATTTCATTTCATTAAATGAGTTCGTACACATAAAGCACTCAGAAGAGTATGTGGCACTTAAGAGTCATGTAAGTGTTTCCTCCTAGTGTTATCATTTTAACTTATTTTTTGTAGTGTTACTATCAATCACTAAGAAATTAAAATGTGCAAGAGTCCCGTAGCAAGTACCACTTTATAAATAAATAAGTAAAAGCAAAGAGAATGTAACCAATATAACAACAACAACAACAATAATACCTTCGAGACTAGAAATCTAGTGTCCTTACTCCCAGACTTCTATAGTAAAAGTCTGGCTACATTAGATAGCTGACAAGCTACATTAAAATTTTTATTTTTATTGATTTATAATTTATACCTTGTGTACATCCAGTGAGAAACTGAGACACCTTACAATAAAAATACATGAACAATAGCAGCACTATTTATCATAGCTAAGACATGGAAACACCTAAATGTCCATCAACAGATGAATGGATAAAGAAGATGTGGTACATATATACAATGGAATAGTACTCAGCCATTAGAAAAAGAATGAAATAATGCCATTTGCGGCAACATGTATGGACCTAGAGATTATCATACTAAGTGAAATAAGTCAGAAAAAGAAAGACAAATACCATATGATATCACTTATATGTGGAATCTAAAATATGACACAAATGAACTTATCTATGAAACAGAAACAGACTCACAGACATAGAGAACAGACTTGTGGTTGTCAAGGTGGAGGGGAGTTGGGGAGATGGATTGGGAGTTTGGAATTAGCAGATGCAAACTATTACATATAGAATGGATAAACAACAAAGTTCTATTGTACAGCACAGGGAACTATATCCAATATCCTGTAATAAAACATAATGGAAAAGAATATGAAAAAGGATATATATATATAACTGAATCACTCTGCTGTACAGCAGAAATTAACACAACATTGTAAATCAACTACACTTCAATAAATTAAAAAAAAATACGTGAACAAAATTTAACCAAGGATGTGTGAGACTTATGCACTGAAAACCAAAAATCGTTGTTGAAAGAAATTAAAGAAGACCTAAATAAAGGGAAAGTCATCCATGTTCATGGATTGAAATTCCTAATATTGCTAAAATGACAAACTTTCCAAATGGCTCTATAGATTCAACGCAACTCTATCAAAATTCCAACTGCCTATTTTTTTTCTTCTTTTGTACAAATGGACAAGCTGATCCTAAAACTCATACAGTAATGCTGAATAGCCAAGTTAATCTTGGGGGAAAAAAAAAAAAAGGTTGGAGGACTCACATTCCCAATTTCAAAACTTACTACAATATTACAGTAATCCAAACAGTGTGGTATTACATAAAGATAGATACACACATCAACGACATAGAATTGGGAGTCCAGAAAGAAACCCATATATCTATGGTCAACTGATTTTCGACGAGCATGCCAAGACCATTCCATGAGGAAAGAGTAGTCTTTTCAATAAATGGTGCTGGGACAACTGGATATGAATGAATTTAGACCCCTACTTCACACCACAAACAAAAATGATTTCTAAATGGATCAAAGATTTAATGTAAGAACTCAAATCAAGAAACTCTCAGAAGGGGGGGGCGGTGGAAAGATGGCGGAGGAGTAAGACGCGGAGATCACCTTCCTCCCC
>NW_006777379.1:0-832 GCF_000442215.2 Lipotes vexillifer | reverse complement strand
CTCTAGAGCACAGGCTCAGTAGTTGTGGTGCACGGGCTTAGTTGCTCTGTGGCATGTGGGATCGCCCCAGACCAGGGCTCGAACCCATGTCCCCTGCATTGGCAGGCGGATTCTTAACAACTGCACAAACATGGAAGTCCCATGGTTTTAATTCTGAGTTTAACTGACAGTGACAGACTCTGCACTATCACTCCTCCATTGTGGTACAGATAACTATTCTAAACAAAGTGTTAAAAACCAACCAACAAACCACTACCAAAAGGAATCATTGTTCTTAGTTTCATTAGGGCCTGAAATCTAGTTGATAAAACAGAGTACTGCTTCTCAATCTTACTGGGACATAATACTTTACTTCTAAAGCTCAAGACAAGAATCTCTTTTTATTTAACATTGCAGGATTAGAAAGTAAGAACTAAGCAGTGCAGGAGACAGTACTAATAATGTTCATTGCAGCACTATTTACAATAGCCAGGATATGGAAACAACCTAATTGTCCAATGACAAATGAATGAATAAGGAAGATGTGGTATATACATACAATGGAATATTACTCTGCCATAAAAAGGAACAAAATTGGGTCATTTGTAGAGATGTGCATGGGCCTAGAGTCTGTCATATGGAGTGAAGTAAGCCAGAAAGAGAAAAACAAATAACATAATATTAACGCATATATGTGGAATCTAGAATAATGGAACAGATGACCCTATTTGCAGGGCAGGAATAGAGGTGTAGACATAGAGAATGGACATGTGGACACAGTGGGGAAAGAGAGGGTGGGATGAATTGGGAGATTAGGTTTGACATAAATACACTACCATGTGTAAAATAGATA
>NW_006777378.1:0-274 GCF_000442215.2 Lipotes vexillifer | reverse complement strand
TTGTCCTACCCTAATCTGTACCCTAAACCGTCCCCATTCCCTAACCCGATCCCTAACCCTAATCTTAACACTAACACTTACTGTTAGCCTTACCCTAAACCATGCTCTAATCCTAACTTGTACGCTAACACTAAACCATGTCCTAACACGTACGCTAACCCAAAACCGTAGTCGTACCCTAATCTGTACCCTAAACCATCCCCGTTACCTAACCTTAACCCTAACTGTAACCCTAACCCTAAGCCTAACCATTACCCTTAGCCTTACCCTAAAC
>NW_006777377.1:0-200 GCF_000442215.2 Lipotes vexillifer | reverse complement strand
AGCACACCAGTCAGATGGGATTAACGTATCCCCTAACAGCCTTAAATTCACTTAATCACCTTTGAAAGGCCCTATCTCCAAATCCACTCACATTCTGAGGCACTGGTAAGTTAGGGCTTCAGGATATGGATTTTGGGAGAACACAGTTCAGTCAATAACAAAACCTAATGTTAAGATGACGTTATCATAGAAAACAAGAG
>NW_006777374.1:0-288 GCF_000442215.2 Lipotes vexillifer | reverse complement strand
CAGACCTAGGGACACGTACAGACTGAAAGTGAGGGGATAGAAAAAGATATTCCATGCAAATGGTAATCAAAAGAAAGCTGGGGTAGCTATACTCACATCTGATAAAATAGACTTTAAAATAAAGAACGTTACAAGAGACAAGGAAGGACACCACAGAATGATCAAGGGATCAATCCAAGAAGATATAACAATTATAAATATATATGACCCAACATAGGAGCACCTCAATACATCAGGTAAATGCTAACAGCTATAAAAGAGGAAATCGACAGTAACACAATAATAGTG
>NW_006777373.1:0-1078 GCF_000442215.2 Lipotes vexillifer | reverse complement strand
TTTCATTTAAAGCCTATGAAAATAGGCTGAACGCCGACCAGGATGCACTTGGCCAAAAAGGGCTTATGCGTTTTTTCCTGAACATATTCAAAAAAAAAAATTAGGCACTTTTTGGCCAAGCAAGCAAGCTTGCAATTAAAATCTGTGTTACAATGAACTCTCACTTCCCCCCGGTCAAAAAGGCCATCTGAGAAATGTGTAAAATCCAGAAAGGCAGGACAGGCCAGGGAGAACAGGGAGCGTTGTTATGCTGATGGGCGGGATGTAAATTGCCAACAGCCACCCTGGAGAAACATATGGTATTTCCTGAAACATCGAAAAAACAAGGTACATAGCCTCGGGCACTAGGCTTAGGGAAACAGAAATTGAAAAGACAGAGCCAACTTAAAGTTTGGGCCTGCCCTCTTTACAGGAACCTCGTCCACGGTACAAGTTAAATACACACGAAAGGAAAAAATGGATCGCCAATTGCGGCACTTACGTGCCATGGAATATCAGTCAGCAATGAAATCAATGTCATCAGGCCCGTAGCATCTTAGTGAGTGGATTTAGTTCCGATGATTCCATGTGAAAAAAGTCACAGGGAAAAAGAAACATCATACGGTATCACTAATACACGGATTGTAAACTTTTCTACACATGGAAGGAATTAAAAAACAGAAGAGTGTCTCTCATTTAGGAAACAAATGTCTGCTTGCGTAAGGGGAAAGCTGAGTGGGCGTGCTTCACAAAACCAGAGATTGAAATCGGCATAGATACCGTTCCAGAAGACAAATACGTAATAGACAAGAACTACTCCTTGCTCCACGAAATGGACTCAACACCCCATATTCAACGCATAGGAATAGACCTGACTGGTAGGAATCTTCAAACCTATGTATTGATATGTCTCCGTAAGAGAATCAAGCCTGTGTAGAGCGACATAAGCGCAGCAGTGAAAATCAGCCAAATCCCATTATAAAAATAAATTTAAAAACCAAATCACAACGACAGTGAAATAGACAAACATTCTTACTTAATTCATTCAGGGATCGGGATGAAACCTGGATTTACCATATCTACACCCACAGCCGTGTGA
>NW_006777372.1:0-247 GCF_000442215.2 Lipotes vexillifer | reverse complement strand
GGCCGTTTCCCACAACAGCAGCTTTAAACCCAGTGCTAATGGTCACTAAATATTCACCAAACTATCAGGCCTGTAAATGACACCTGCCCTCCAAAAAAATCCTGGGGTCGAAAATCGACCAAAAAATCAAAAGTATGCAACCTTCCAAGAAGTCAATTTCAAGAGGTATATTTTACTCACATTTTTTTTTTTAACAGAAAAGAAAAAGGCGTGGAAAAATGATGAATTTTAGGAATTTTTAAAGACA
>NW_006777371.1:0-392 GCF_000442215.2 Lipotes vexillifer | reverse complement strand
GAGCGGCTGGGCCCGTGAGCCATGATGGCCGCTGCGCCTGCGCGTCCGGAGCCTGTGCTCCGCGACGGGAGAGAGGCCGCAACAGGGAGAGGCCCGCTTTGCGGGAATTGTTCGGGGCAGGCGGAAGTAAGCTCCAGGGCTCTGCTGGGTCAAAAGGTCACTCGCGCATGCCCAGTTGGAGGGTCGGTGGTCCTGTCCAGTCTTAACCCGCTCCGCTCTAACTAGACACAGCTGATTCCAAGTTCCCGGACAACAAGTCGGGCAAACATCTTATTGTTTAGGCTACCTGCTGCTTGCAGGACAGGCAAGTCCTCGATTAAACGATTAAAACGACCTTGGTTACTGAAGGCAGGTTACAGGTGAAATGGACTTAACTAACGGTTACCCACTGT
>NW_006777370.1:0-232 GCF_000442215.2 Lipotes vexillifer | reverse complement strand
AAAGTCTCTTGCCTCTTCGGCAGGTTCAGACTTTTCCCCGGACTCCCTCCCGGCTAGCCGTGGTGCACTAACCCCTTGAGGTTGTGTTTAAGCCGCCAACCCCACTCCTCTCCCTGCGCTCCGACCGAAGCCCGAGCCTCAGCTTGCAGCCCCGCCCACCCCAGCGAGTGAGCAGACAAGCCTCTCGGGCTGGTGAGTGCCGGTCAGCACCGATCCTCTCTGCGGGAATCTC
>NW_006777369.1:0-1835 GCF_000442215.2 Lipotes vexillifer | reverse complement strand
ATATATATATATATATATATAAAATGGAATATTACTCAGCCATGAAAAAGAATAAAATTTTGCCATTTGCAGCATCATGGGTGGACTTGGAGAGCATTATGCTAAGTGAAATAAGTCAGACAGAGAAAAACAAATACTGTATAATATTACTTATATGTGGAACCTAAAAAGTACAACAAACTAGTGAATATAACAAAAAAGAAGCAGACTCGCTGATATAGAGAACAAACTGGTGGTTACCAGTGGGGAGAGGGAAAGGGAGAGAGGCAATACAGGGGTAGGGAATTAAGAGGTACGAACTATCAGGTATAAAATAAGTTGCAAGGATATATCGTACAACATGAGGACTATAGCCAATATTTTATAACTATAAATGGAGTATAACCTTTAAAAATTGTGAATCACTATGTTGTACAGCTATATGTTGTAGCTATGTTGTATATATGTGAAGAAGCCCAGACTAGCTCATAATGAGAAATCATATCAGGAGGACCTGAGACTGGAGATGCTCGGGAAGAGCCCAGTTGCTTTGATACCCAACTATTCCAGATCCAAGCACCACCGTTTGACTGCAACTGCCTGAGAGAACCTGAGCCAGACCCACTCATCTGTGTCCTTCCCAAATTTCTGACCCACATAAACTGTGAGAGATAATAAAATAGTTGTCACTGTTTTAAGCCACTGATATTTAGAAGATACCTGAACATATGGTGTTCTGGTGCTATAAAATCATTTTTTTCCAAAGTTAGCCAGTCGTCCTAATGCCATTTATGGAATAATTCAACTTTTCTTTGTTCATTGTAAAAGCCATGGTTACAATATTAAATGCTTTCATTTCCTTGGGTCTATTTCTGGACTTTTTCCTCTAAATTATTAATCTGTGCCCCTACCCCTGCACCTTTTCTATGCTATTTTAAATATAGCTGTGTAATATATTTTAATAGTGAGTAGGACTATTCCCACCCTGAATGGCCTTTTTCAAAAGTCTCTAGTCTGCTAGATGAATTTTAGAACCATTTTCAAGGTCTAATGATAAATAAATAACAAAACCACTGAAATTTTAATTGAGCTTGTCTTAAACTGGTAGATTAGCTTGTTTCACAATATTAAGAAGGCCCAAGGAACTTAATATATTTTTCCACTTATTTAAGTTTTCTTCCACACTATTCAGTAATTCTTGGGTTTGTTTATTCTCATAGTCCTAAACATTTCTTGGAATTATTCTCAAGCATTTTCTATTTCTGTTGCTAGTACTATTAGATTTTGTTGTCCTCTCCCCAAACACATACACATACATATTTCTAACAAGCATATTGTAAAAGTATTGTCTGCTCATGACTACCTTACTAAAGTTTCTAAATAATCCCAACAGTTTTTCAGTTCATTCTCACAAATAAACTGGATTGATATTTCCAATTAGATAATCATATCTCCTGCAAACAATTATAATTTTGCTGCCTCCTTTCCAATGTTCCTTGCTCCTCATTTCATTTTCTTGGTGCATTAGTTAAAGATTTCAGGGGAAAAATTAATCAATAATTATATATTTTTAAATAAAAAAATAAAAGTTGTTAGATTTCTTTATGACTCTCTTAGAGACAATCCTATCTATTACTGTCTTTCACAATAAGAAAAGGCAACAAAAAGACCCCATCAAAAATATCCAGTGGGCTTCCCTGGTGGCGCAGTGGTTGAGAGTCCACCTGCCGATGCAGGTGACACAGGTTTGTGCCCCAGTCCGGGAAGATCCCACATGCCGTGGAGCAGCTGGTCCCGTGAGCCATGGCCGCTGAGCCTGAGCGTCCGGAGCCTGTGCTCCGCAACAGGAGAGGCCA
>NW_006777368.1:0-516 GCF_000442215.2 Lipotes vexillifer | reverse complement strand
ACCGGAAGCCTTACCCTAGCTCGTACCCTAATCCTAACCCGTACGCTAACACTAACCCGTGCCATAACACATACGCTAACCCTCAAATGTTTCCGTACCCAAACTGTACCCTAAACCATCCCCGTTCCTTAACCTAACACTACCGCTAACCCTAACCCTAACCCTTACCCGAAGCCTTACCCTAACCCGTGCCGTAATACTAACACATACGGTAACACTAACCCGTGCCCTAACACCTACGCTAACCCTCAACCGCTGTCATACCCTAACCTGTACCCTAAACCATCCCCATTCTCTAACCATAACCCTAACCATAACCCTAACCCTAGCCCTTACTTGAAGCCTTACCCTAACCCTTGCCCTAATGCTAACCCATACGCAAACACTAACCCATGCCCTAACACGTACGCTAACCCTCAAACGTCGTTGTACACTAAACTTTACTCTAAACCATCCCCGTTGCCTAACCCTAACCCTAACCCTAACCGTTACCCGAAGCCTTAATTTAAACCGTGT
>NW_006777367.1:0-333 GCF_000442215.2 Lipotes vexillifer | reverse complement strand
CTAGAGCAAGCCCTTCACCAGCCAGAGCCTAGGTTTCCCACTTGCTGTAGGGGCAGAAGTCTCTTAACTGTTCCCCTCCTTCAGCTTCAGGAACCAGGCTTTCTTACGGGGAACGCATCCCATCTCTGGTTGGGGACGACACTACCCCCACCCTCATGACAGACCTGACCAATCAGAGCTCCATACCTGCCTGCAGTGATTGGCTCAGGGCTGGGCATGTGACCCAAGCCAGCCAATGAGAATTCCCCCAGGATTTTCCTTGCAACTAATGAAGGGGGTCCTTGGCCCTGGTGTCGCTGAGCTGGTAGAATGTACGTCTGCAGCTGCTGGTGG
>NW_006777366.1:4723-5084 GCF_000442215.2 Lipotes vexillifer | reverse complement strand
GGTTTGCCTTTGCTTACCAAACCTCACCAGTCCTATCAGCCCCTAGTGTCCAGCCTTATGTCTTACACAGCGGTGGGTGTAGATGTGGTAAATTCAGGTTTCATCCCGAGCCGTGAATGAATTAAGTAAGAAAGTCTCTCTATTTCACTGTCATTGTGTTTTGGTTTTGAAATTTATTTTTATAATGGGATTTGGCTGATTTTCACTGCTGCGCTTATGTCACTCTACACACGCTCGATTCTCTTACAGATACATATAAATACATAGGTTTTTAGATTCCTACCAGTCAGGTCTATTCCTATGCGTTGAATATGGGGTGTTGAGTCCATTTCGTGGAGCAAGGAGTAGATCTTGTCTATTA
>NW_006777366.1:0-405 GCF_000442215.2 Lipotes vexillifer | reverse complement strand
TTTTTGGCCAAGGGCATCCTGGTCGGCATTCTGCCTATTTTCATAGGCTTTAGATGCAATTCCAAACCACCTCCTGAAATCGGTTTCCTGCAATTCTGCCTCACTTTCAAGTTCTCTTCGCAGCCTAACTTCAGTATATTTTTGGACGAAAGCTGTCATCTATAACTCTGCAGGTTTGTGAAATACAGTGGCCCTGAGCTCCTTTCCACCCCTCGCTTTCTTGTGAGCTGTCCGCCATCCCTCAGGATTGCTCCAGACCCTAGTCTGGTTCAGGCACGGCATGCTGAGGCTTTCGTTCATTCTTCTTGCTGTTGGGAAATTAGAGTTCAATGTGCTCGTCGCAACACCTACAGCTAGTCTCTCGTTTGTTCACCCCATTCCTGTCCATCTTACGCATAAATCGCA
>NW_006777365.1:0-1402 GCF_000442215.2 Lipotes vexillifer | reverse complement strand
TACATGGATGAACTGTAGCTATTTTGTTTGTTTTTCTTTGTGAAGGCATGCTTCCCAAGAGCCAAGTGACAGATCCACTTGCCAAAGAAGGGCCTAGTTCTCCAAGGTATGCATCCTTGTTTTACTTTTTTGAAGCGTAATCAGTTCTACACCAAAATATACACGTTAACAAAATGGCTCTAAGTTTGATTTATTGCTTATTATATTAATTATGCTTCTTTGACACAAGAACTGTAGTGCCTCATTTATCAGGCATTGTTGGAGAATGAGCTGTTCCGTAAATATGAATTTTTAACATAACTGAAGTTTAACCCATTTTAAACACCACAACTTTAAAAAAGAACTATTCAGAACTGTTTTTTCTGATTATAAAATATACATTCATGGAAGAAAACTTGGAAAATAGAGAGAAATACAAAAGAAAGTGATAAAATCAGTTGTAATCCCATCAACCCTGGATATCGACTCTTAATATTTGGTTTATTCCACACAGTTTATTCATGTCATACCTATTTCCATACTATTCTATTTTGATAATATGGTGTTACAGTATATTCTATGATCAATTTCCTATGTCATGAAAGATTCTACAAAAGCATTTTTGGTCTGTATTCTATCATATGATGGAAATTGATCATAGAATATCCATAATTTATTCAGCTATTCTATTTTTTGTGTGTCTAGTTTGCTTTATCAGTTTTTAATGGAAATCCTTCAGAATGTATTGTACCCTGTCTTAGTAATTTAAGCAATCCATGTATATTTTTGTTAATGATATTTCAGACGCACTTAGGGTTATGTGTGCTATTTGTAGTCTTTCTCTTACCACCTTTCCCCCTATTATGAGTCTATAACAGCAGCTTCCGGCTCTACCTGCTATACCTGTTAAATTATTTCATATTCAATTTTAAGTTAAGGGCCTCAGGATACCTCGTAGCATCATTCACGTTGGGGGCCTGTATACAGGTAGTAAGTGCAAAAACAGAATCAATTTGATCAATAGCTATTACAAAACCGAAGACTTAGTTTTTCCTTAAGTTTTTACTGTTGACCATTAAGCATCCTTGGTGAGTTAATTTCTTGAGGAGTAATAATATATTTGTGATAGGGAGGAGTGAACGTAATAAGTATGTAGATTTTGTCATGCTCCTTCAGAAAACATGTTGTGTTACTGCTCTGATAAAAGGAATTTTAGATGTGTAACCTTTATAAAAAGTGCCTTGTCAAGGATCTTGTTTGTTTTTATCCAAGTTATACATGGATGTATAAGTATTTTAAATTGAGAAATAATTGCTTGATTATTTATTTCATGGTAACACCACTGATTATTTAGGAAAAAAACTTTACCTAGAGAAATATATTTCTCACTGTAGATTTTGAACTATATGTTTTAAATCATGTA
>NW_006777364.1:0-231 GCF_000442215.2 Lipotes vexillifer | reverse complement strand
AGCTGCTTCCCACTAGCTATCTGTTTTACATTTGGTAGTATATATATGTCAGTGCCACTCTCTGACTTCATCCCAGGTTACCCTTCCCCATCCCTGTGTCATCAAGTCCATTCTCTACGTCTGCATCTTTATTCCTGTCCTGCCTCTAGGTTCTTCAGAACCATTTTTTTTTTCAGATTCCGTATATATGTGTTAGCATATGGTATTTGTTTTTCTCTTTCTGACTTACTT
>NW_006777362.1:0-305 GCF_000442215.2 Lipotes vexillifer | reverse complement strand
ATTTAATCCATTTACATTTAAGGTAATTATCGATATGTATGTTCCTATTCCCATTTTCTCAATAGTTTTGGATTTGTTTTTGTAGGTGTTTCCTTTCTCTTGTGTTTCCTGCCTAGAGAAGTTCTTTTAACGTTGTAAAGGTGGTTTGGTGGTGCTGAATTCTCTTAGCTTTTCCTTGTCTGTAAAGGTTTTAGTTCCTCTGTTGAATCTGAATGAGATCCTTGCTGGGTAGAGTAACTTGTTTGTAGGTTTTTCCCTTTCATCACTTTAAATATGCCCTGCCACTCTCTTCTGGCTTGCAGAGT
>NW_006777361.1:0-271 GCF_000442215.2 Lipotes vexillifer | reverse complement strand
CAACAGTGCAAGAGGGTTCCCTTTTCTTCACACTCTCTCCAGCATTTATTGTTTGTAGATTTTCTGATGATTCCCATTCTAACTGGTGTGAGGTGATACCTCATGTCATTTTGATTTGCATTTCTCTAAAAATTAGTGATGTTGGGCAGATTTTCATGTGCCTCTTGGTCATCTGTATGTCTTCTTTGGAGAAATGTCTATTTAGGTATTCTGCCCATTTTTTGATTGGGTTGTTTGTTTTTTTAATATTGAGCTGCATGAGTTGTTTATA
>NW_006777359.1:0-211 GCF_000442215.2 Lipotes vexillifer | reverse complement strand
AAGGCTTCGGGTAAGGGTTACGAATAGGGTCAGGGTTAGGTCACGGGGATGGTTTAGGGTAAATTATAGGGTACGCCAATGTTTGAGGGTTAGCTTAAGTGTTAGGGCACGGGTTAGTGTTAGTGTACAGGTCAGGAGTAGGGCAAGAGTTAGGGTAAGGCTTCGGGTAAGGTTTAGGGTTAGGGATAGGGTTAGGAAACGGGGACTGTTT
>NW_006777358.1:0-219 GCF_000442215.2 Lipotes vexillifer | reverse complement strand
AAACTGAAGAGTTGAAAATATCTATCACTGAAAAATGTCTTGAGGAAAGTCACAAAATAGGACCTGTAAGCAAGAGACAAAGGTAGGAAAGGGATTCAAAGAGGTAGAAAGGACTTGACATTAAGCAGAAGAAAAGGGGCTGAACTTTGCCAACACTGCAGTTGGCCAAAAAAGGTGTATGGGTTTTTTTCTGAAAACATTCAAGAAAAGGGCATACAC
>NW_006777357.1:0-470 GCF_000442215.2 Lipotes vexillifer | reverse complement strand
CGTCCTTCTTCGTGCGCCCGTCTAGAAGCAGGCCGCTCTTGCCACTGCAAAGAAAAAAGCTGCCGCCATTTCGGGCAATCCTGTTAGTCATGTAAAGACCGAAGCCCGAGTTCTGCCAAACATCGTTACTTCTCTTCTTCACCCCCTTGAACATTTTCCCTGAGATCGCAGGCATCAACGCGACGTGCACTGCATCCCGATCGCTCTGGAGCTTCAAGTGTGGGTTGTTCGACAGGGAGGCCCTAATGCCCATTCCCGAATCGAGAACAGCTATTTCAATCTTCTTTCTGGAGGGCCAATACTGAGCACAGAATTCAAGGACGTCCGACCCAGAGTGCTCTACAACATTCCTCATAACTTCCCTGAGAGAGTAGGTGAGCGTATCGACAAGCTCTCCGGCTTCTTTCTGCGTCAGCATCTTGGCTAAATCCAGGGATCGCCTTTCAATAATGTTGCCAACAGGCTCGTAT
>NW_006777356.1:0-266 GCF_000442215.2 Lipotes vexillifer | reverse complement strand
CCGCATAGAGGATCGGTGCCAACCGGCACTCACCAGCCCGAGAGGCTTGTGTGCTCACCCGCCTAGGCGGGCATGGCAGCGAGCTGAGGCTTGGTTTCGGTTTCGGTCAGAGCTCAGGGGGAGGACTGGGGTTGGTGGCTTGAACATAGCCCGAAGGGGTTAGTGCGCCATGGCTGGCCGGGAGGGAGTCCGCGGAAAAGTCTGCACCTGCTGAGGCGGCAAGAGACTTTTTCTTGCCTCTGTGTTTCCTGGTGCGTGAGGAGAGG
>NW_006777354.1:0-230 GCF_000442215.2 Lipotes vexillifer | reverse complement strand
TCCCTAACCCTAACCCTAGCCCTTATCGTAACCCTATCACTTACCCTTAGCCTTTTCCTACACGGTGCCCTAATCCTAATCTGTATGCTCACACTAACCCATGTCCTAACAGGTACGCTAACCCTAAACCGTTGCCTTACCCTAACCTGTACCCTAAACTGTCCCGGTTCCTAACCCTTACCCTAACCTTAACCATAACCCTTAATGCTTCCCCTTAGACTTACCCTAAT
>NW_006777352.1:0-994 GCF_000442215.2 Lipotes vexillifer | reverse complement strand
GTAGATGTATTTCTGGTGTATCTGTGGGGAGGAAGGTGATCTCCGCGTCTTACTCCTCCACCACATTTCCACCTCCCTAGACAGTCTTTTCAAGTGCACTTCAAAATAGATTACATGCTAGGCTACAAAATAAGTCTCAATAAATTTAAAAGGATAGAAATTATATCAAGCATTTTTTCTGACCAGAATGGTATAAAACTAGAAATAAATTATGGGAAGAAAAATTGGAAAAGCTCAAACACGTGGAGACTAAACAACATGCTACTAAAAACCAATAGGTCAATGAAGGAATCAAAGAGAACATCAGAAAATACCTTGAGACAAACAAAAAATGGAAACACAACTTTCCAAAATCTACAGGATGCAGCAAAAACAGTTCTAAGAGATAAGTTTATAGTGAGACAGACTCAACTTAAGAAACAAGAAAAATCACAAATAACCTAATCTACCATCTAAAGAAATTAGAATAAAAAGCAAAGCCCAAAGTCAGCAGAAGGAAGGAAATAATAAAGATCAGAGGGCTTCCCTTGTGGCGCAGTGGTTGAGAGTCCACCTGCCGATGCTGGGGACATGGGTTCGTGCCCCGGTCCGGGAGGATCCCACGTGCCGTGGAGCGGCTGCGCCCGTGAGCCGTGGCCGCTGAGCCTGCGTGTCCAGGGCCTGTGCTCTGCAACAGGAGAGGCCACAGCAGTGAGAGGCTGCATACCACAAAAATAAATAAATAAATAAATAAATAAAGATCAGAGAGGAAATAAATAAAATAGAAGCTGAAAAACAATAGAAAAGATTAATGTAATCAATAGCTGATTTTTGAAAAGATTAAAAAAAAAAAGATAAACCTGTAGTCAGGCTCATCAAGAAGAAAAGAGAGAGGACCCATGTAAGCAAAATGAGAAATAAGAGAGGAGAAATAAAAACCAATACATCAGAGATACAAAAAATCATAAGAGAATACTATGAACAGTTATATGCCAACAAATTGGACAACCTAGAA
>NW_006777351.1:0-792 GCF_000442215.2 Lipotes vexillifer | reverse complement strand
TTTTTTTTTTTTTTTTTTTTTTTTTTTTTTTTTTTTTTTTTTTTTGCTTTTTGCTTTATATTTTCTTCATTTAGGTTTCCTTATTTGGTCTCTTTATTTTATTTTATTATTTATTTATTTATGCAGTCTGAATAGGTCTTAGCTGAGTTTCTCATCATAACCGATCATTTTATACATATACTATTCAGTTTCTTTCCCAAGTCTCTACAGAGCAAGGATCAAGACAGTGTGACATCAGTGTCTAAATGCCTAAGCATGTGTAACTTATATTTCAAAAATGGAAAATGTGTGATACTATCATCGCATTTAAATTAGCTTCTCCAAGGCTCCTTCATCAAATACTAGGCCAGACCCATCCTGAAGTTTAATATATCTTAAAAATTGTAATGTAAAAATTCTGTTTGCATGCAAGTTTTTAAGTCTTCATCTGACCCAAACAATATCAGAGGTAATGTTCATAAATGTGATTTCTGAGTGTGACTGAGGCAAGCTTTAATCTACATTATTACCCTGTTGAGCAGGGGACCAATGAACTGCCACATTATGGAAGCACCAGAAGACTTCTGGCCATCAGTGGATGTCTATGGTAGCTTCCTGTAGTTTCAGTGTTTTTTTTTTTTATAAGCTTATTTATTTATGTATTTATTTTTGGCTGTGTTGGGTCTTCGTTGCTTTGCACAGTGTTTCTCTAGTTGTGGTGAGTAGGGGATACTCTTTGTTCCGGTGCCCGGGCTTCTCACTGCGGTGGCTTCTCTTGTTGTGGAGCACAGGCTCTAGGCGCATGGGCTTCAG
>NW_006777350.1:0-305 GCF_000442215.2 Lipotes vexillifer | reverse complement strand
CTCCTTCTATTAGTGATAACTTATGATGTTTCATTTTCTGTGTGACTTATTTCACTTAGAATCCTCATACCTAAATCCATTCATTATGCTGCTCTGGGCCTGCTGACATTGATTTCATTGCTGAGTGACATTCTATAATACCTAAAGACCAAAACTTCTTTATCCATTTTTCTCTTTCTGAGATATATAAATTGCACTGAAGATGAGGTTCTTGTAAACAGAGCACCCCAACAAATTGGGATGGCTGTGTCTTTTTGATTTCAATTTTCCTAAGCCTTGTGCCCTAGGCTATGTACCTTGTTTTT
>NW_006777348.1:0-579 GCF_000442215.2 Lipotes vexillifer | reverse complement strand
AAAGAGGCTAATTATTGGTATTGGATAAAAGTCAGAAAGCCCTTTGTGGTGGAGACATCTAACGTGAATTTAGAACATGATTACAGTTTACCATGAGAATAAAAATATAGAATTAATTATCTAGGAGTAAGTAGATTCACATAAAAGAGGGAAAATGTCCATGTCCGTAATGCAGACACAAAATGCATGATATACAATGTGAACACTTATAAGTCTCTAAACAAAAATTATTAATAGTGACGGCACTTTGACAACTTTCAGTGTTAAGAATATTATTCTCTGTCAATAATATTTTTTTAAATGGAAAGATAGAACAAAACATTTGAATATGTTTAAAGAGATATCATTCTGATTACTAACTCTAAAGATAAATGTAACAGATTTATAATAAAAGCAACTTAAAGTCCAGAGTGGCTTCCTGTCAACAACATTTATTCTTTAAGGAATGCATGGAAATGATAATGGGTTTTTAAAAATTTTTAAAACTAAAGAAGTACAAAAATATAGGGAAGTCTATTTGCTTTGCATCTGACTGTGGACACATTCAAGGAAACACTGGCAGAGACAAGAATAGTGAAT
>NW_006777347.1:0-209 GCF_000442215.2 Lipotes vexillifer | reverse complement strand
AAAAAAAAAAAGATCATGAAAACCTAGGGGCAAGACAGGAATAAAGATGCAAACCTACTAGAGAATGTACTTGATCATACAGGGATGGGGAAGGGTAAGCTGGGACAAAGTGAGAGAGTATAATGGACATATGTACACTACCAAATATAAAATAGATAGCTAGTGGGAAGCAGCCGCATAACACAGGGAGATCAGCTCGGTGCTTTGTG
>NW_006777344.1:0-243 GCF_000442215.2 Lipotes vexillifer | reverse complement strand
CAACAAATGCTAAAGGAAGTTCTCTAAGTGGGAAACACAAGAGAAGGAAAGGACCTACAAAAAGAAACCCAAAACAATTAAGAAAATGGTCATAGGAAAATACGTATCGATAATGACCTTAAATGTGAATGGATTAAATGCTCCAACCAAAAGACACAGGATCGCTGAATGGATACAAACACAAGACCCATCTATATGCTGTCTACGAGAGACCCACTTCAGACCTAGGGACACATACAGACT
>NW_006777343.1:0-1662 GCF_000442215.2 Lipotes vexillifer | reverse complement strand
CTTCCCTGGTGGCACAGTGGTTGAGAGTCCGCCTGCCGACGCAGGGGACACGGGGTCGTGCCCTGGTCCAGGAGGATCCCACATGCTGTGGAGCAGCTGGACCCGTGAGCCATGGCCGCTGAGCCTGCGCATCCGGAGCCTATGCTCCGCGATGGGTGAGGCCACAACAGTGAGAGGCCCGCGTACCACAAAAAAACCCCAAACAAACAGAAACTTTGGCCATGGCTCAAGACTTGGCTCCTGAAAATAACCCCCACTGGCCTTCAAAGTCAAGTGTTCTTGGGGCTCATCTTCCTGCTGCAGGACTCCCTGGCTGGGGAGCCCAATGTGGGGTTTGGAACGCCTCAGTCCTTGGCAGGAATCTCTACAATTGTAATTGTCCTCCTGTTTGTGGGTTGCCCACCTGGGGGTATAGGTCTTGACTATGCTGCATCTCTGCCCTTCCTACCCATGTCACTGTGGTTCCTTCTTTCTACCTTTAGCTGTGGAAGATCTTTTCTGCTAGTTTTCAGGTCTTTCTCATCAACGGTTGCTCTGTAAATAGTTGTAATTTTGGTGGACCTGTGGGCTGAGGTGCACTCAGGGTCTTCCTGCTCTGCCATCTTGGCCACTTTAACAGGTGTTCTATTGATAGTTGCTAAATAAATGAGCCACGTGTCCAAATTTTTTTTCCATTTCCCGGTCCTACTCTGAATAGTCTCTCCTCTTAAGAGCATAGCTTTTCTAACACTCTCTCCAATGAAAGTTACTCATTCAACCACCTCCAATGAGTCTCAGGGTCAGAATTAGGGTCAATACCTCTATGTCTCAATACCATTTTGACACCCTTGAGCACAGACATAACAGGTGTTTTTAAAATTTTGTCTGCTAAATTCCAACATTAGGGTCATGCTAGGGTTGTTCTCCATCAATTTCCTTTTCTCGAGTATGGTTATATTTTCCTGTATCTTCATATGTCTAGTAATTTTGGATTTTATCCTGGATATTGCAAGTGGTACATTGTAGAGACTCTGGATTCTGTTATGTTCTGCTGAAGAATATTGATTTATTTTGTTTTGTTTTCAGGGAGCAGTTAATTTGACTGAGCTCAAAGGCTCAGCTCTGAAATCTTATTTCAGTTCTTTTAGCCTTGGCTGACACCGCTTGGAGTTTTCCAGCACTTAAATAGTTCAACAATCAGTCAGAAATTTGGACAGAGTTTATACATAGAATTTGGGGCTCCCCCTCTCTGTCTCTCTCCTGTTTTGAGATCCTACCACCACTACCACCAGGTGTTATAATCACCCTAAACTCTGTCCTCTGGTTCTTCAAGTCAGAAAAATTCCAATGTTTCTATCTGTGTTTTAGCCACCTCCACGGCACCTTCCAGGGCTTGCCTTCAGGCCAAAATGTATAATAAACAGGAAATTCTCTTCCTCTAGCTCCCTTCAGTATCTGCCTGCTTTATTCACTTTTCAGCAATTTCAGGGAACTGGGGTTTATTTTAATGTTTTATTCTGAGTTTATAGTTGTTATTTTCGGGATACTTGTCCCTATAGAAACCGGAATCAGAAACTCCTCAGAGCACGTCTAGAATATGACCACCCCATCCACTTATAAAAATTCTTTCTTTTTTGAGTCTGCCTCCTTCACCCCTGTCATCTAGCAAACTTCCCCCCCCCC
>NW_006777342.1:0-204 GCF_000442215.2 Lipotes vexillifer | reverse complement strand
AATAACGTTCCAATTGGATGACCTAGCCTGTTTCAGCTGTACCAGCATGAAATATGGAAAAAAGTCAAGAAGCAAAATAAAACCTTACTTAATCTTCTAACACTCTAGGGTAACTTTGATTGCTGAGGGAAAATTCAAGGGTGAACCAGTGCAATTCTTGCTTAACTAAATGCTGGTGTACAAAGGTCAGCTTTACAACAGGTT
>NW_006777341.1:0-465 GCF_000442215.2 Lipotes vexillifer | reverse complement strand
GAACCCAGGAGTCAGGGAGAGGAGGGGTGGGTGGTGGGTGGAGACAGAGGCCTGGTGCCCCAGTTGCAGTGGAAGTCTCTGGAAGGCCAGGCAGAGGGAAGCCGCACAGAGTGATGCCCAGGGTCACAGACCTGTCAGAGCTGCTGTTTGTTAGTTCAAGTCCTGATCTGAGGTGCTCTATGTCTGCTCTGAGTGAACGGTGAGCTAGGGATGCTCTGCAATAAGGGCTATGTGCAAGGTTCCTGTGGGCCCAGCTCTGCTACGGTACCTGCAAGTGTATCTCTGTATCCTGGGAGGGGTCTGACCACGAGAGCCCCATGGGCTGCAGGGGACCTGCCCAGGGAACCCCATATCCTGGTAGGGACCTGACCACAAGAGGCCCAAGAGCTGGGGTGAGGGTGAGGTACCTGCCCAGTTGAGCTCCATATCCTGGGATTGGCCTGACCAGGAGAGACCCATGGGCTG
>NW_006777340.1:0-413 GCF_000442215.2 Lipotes vexillifer | reverse complement strand
AAGAGGGTTCCCTTTTCTCCACACCCTCTCCAGCATTTTTTGTTTGTAGATTTTTTGATGATGCCCAATCTAACAGTGAGGTGATACCTCATTGTAGTTTTGATTTGCATTTCTCTAATAGTTAGTGATATTGTGCAGCTTTTCATGTGCTTCTTGCCCATCTGTATGTCTTTTTTGGAGAAATGTCTATTTAGGTTATCTGCCCATTTTTGGATTGGGTTGTTTTTTTGATATTGAGCTGCATGAGCTGTTTATATATTTTTGAGATTAATCCTTTGTCCATTGATTCCTTTGCAAATATTTTCTCCCATTCTGAGGGTTTTCTGTTTGTCTTGTTTATGGTTTCCTTAGCTGTGCAAAAGCTTTGAAGTTTCCTTAGGTCCCATTTGTTTATTTTTGTTTTTATTTCCAGT
>NW_006777338.1:0-327 GCF_000442215.2 Lipotes vexillifer | reverse complement strand
ACTTTACACAAAACCGTCCCCATTCCATAACCCTAACCCTAACCCTACCCCTAACGCCTACCCAAAGCCTTACCCTAACCCGTACGCTAAAACTAACCCATGCCTTAACACGTACGTTAACCCTCAACCATTCTCATAACCTAAACTTAACACTAAACCATCCCCGCTCCCTTACCCTAATCCTAACCCTAACCCTAACCCTTACCTGAAGCCTTAACCTAAACCATGCCCTAAACCTAAACAGTACGCTAACACTAACCCGTTCCCTAACACATACTCTAACACTCAACCGTTGTTGTACCCTAACCTGTACACTAAACCGCCCAC
>NW_006777337.1:0-335 GCF_000442215.2 Lipotes vexillifer | reverse complement strand
CAGAGACGGGCGCGAGCCGCGGCTAAAAGCTCGGACACCAGAGACGGGCGGGAGACGCTAAGGTTTCTGCTGACGCCACCAAGGGGCCTGTGTGCGAGCACAGGTCACTATCCACACCCCTCTTTCAGGGAGCCTGTGCAGCCCACCACTGCCAGGCTCCCGGGATCCAGGGACAACTTCTCATGGAGAACACACGGCGGGCCTCAGGCTGGTGCAACGTCATGGTGACTTCTGCCGCCGCAGGCCCGCCCCACACTCTGTGCCCCTCCCTGCCCCCGGCCTGAGTGTGCCAGAGCCCCCGAGTCAGCAGCTCCTTTAACCCCGTCCTGTCTGAG
>NW_006777336.1:0-1961 GCF_000442215.2 Lipotes vexillifer | reverse complement strand
AAAAAAATAATATGACCTATAGAACTTAAAATAATGTGGTTTTTAGTTTCAAATGTCTTAATGAGGAAAAGTAGATTTTGCTTCTGTGTTCTTTTAAGAACAAATAAAGCAGAAGTAGAAATTTTATTCCATTGTCTTTCTTATGTTTAGAAATAGGGACCTACCTCCTGACATTTTTTCTAATTTTTTTTTTGGCCGCACTTTGAGGCTTGTGGGATCTTAGTTTCCCAACCAGGGATTGAACCCGGGCTGTTGGCAGTTGAGAGTGTGGAGTCATAACCACTGGACCACCAGGGAATTCCTACCTCCTGATTTTCATCAAACATTTTCTTCTTAAAACCTTACCTGTTCTTGTTTGATTTGTATTATTAATATTTTGATTAGTTTCTGTTCAAATGATCATTTAATTAATTTTATCTTTCAGTATTTTAAAACACATTGAGGTATAAAGCTATGGTTCTATCTACATTATTTCTCTTTATACATCTGAAACCCGTAATACCCCAATCAAAATATTGCTGAAATGTTTTCATTTGAAATCCGAAAGTTTTTTTTGTCACCTCAATGATTAAAATATATATTTACAGACTCAACAAATAAAATAAAAAGGCTATTTTTCACAGTCTGAATCATTATACATAAAGATTCCTTTCATCCTATCCCATCCCCATATGTCCCCCTCCCTCCCAAAGATTATCTTGCACGACAGAGAATGGATGAAATATCATGATTTTACATAATGTAGTACATTCGGATGAAAAGTGGGAAAGAAATCAAGTAATTCATGGATAGATATCTGGAATTAGGCAATGTTGTTAAGCAGCTACCTATTAGCTTTTGGCATTCTTCCGCCTCTCCCCAGGTGGCACTTCACCCAGTTCCAGGATCCTTCCTACCCAGGCGATAACGTTCCCAGCCCCAAGCTCAGATTGTACCCTCTGTCCATGGTCCCGCAGTGTCCCCATCAGCCTTCTCATGTTCCATGCTTCTCATTTCTTTCCTCCATCAGCATTTACTTGCCTGTCTCATTTGCTCTGGGTCCTGCTCTCTGCTGGTAATTTGGTAAATTAACTTTTTAAAAATAAATTTGTTTAAACCTAAAATAAAATAATTTGCAATCAAAAAATAAGTTTAACTTTGTTAAAGACATGTCATAAATAGCATTTAAGGCACTTTGACATGTTAAAAATTAGGCCTTTCTCTTCTTGGATCATGTATTAATAGTCCCGCTCAATCATATAGGCCCCTGGTTAAATCACGTGACAAAGGCACAGAAATACTGAAGCCAAGTTTGATACTTAGATAGGCCAGTTGGTCTTGCTATTCAAGTCAGATGAAATGAACATAGAAGTCCTCAGTATGAACCAGTAATTCCTTACGTGGATGGCTTGACACACTCATGGCTACTACTAGAAAAGAACCAAAGTATCCATTGATGATACATCAGTGAATTCACCTTAGGGAAGGAAGGTGCATAAACAAGAGACCGTGTCATATGTTCAGAGCTATATATTTACTGTCTGTGCCTCTGCATGTGCAGCAGAGATATTTCTGGCAATGAATGTTAAATGACTATAGAAAGATTTGAAAATGCATAACCAATCTTTCTAAGACAATATGGAAACTCTTAAAAACCCCAAACTTTAGAAGAACACTTTGATTTTCAGAGACAATAAAGAAATACAACTCTTGCCCCCAGAGAATAGGCAGAAAACTTTGAAAGCTGAAATCCAATTTGATTCTCTCAGATTTTTGCTGGCTATTTGCTGCGTTCACATCATTACAGCTTGTTTTCTTTTTACTTTAAACTATCCAAAGTTTCCTTTTTAAAGCTTTTCTCTGCTGCCTTTCTTTTCTTTGCACAAACACATTGAAATGAGGAATGTTAAGTCTGTTTTTATTAACCTCTTACACACATTCCAGAAGACTTCACCTCCAAATGATCTCATTCTGATTTCTTT
>NW_006777335.1:0-689 GCF_000442215.2 Lipotes vexillifer | reverse complement strand
CCCTGGTCCGGGAGGATCCCACATGCCGTGGAGCGGCTGGGCCTGTGAGCCATGGCCGCTGAGGCTGCGAGTCCTGAGCCTGTGCTCCTCAATGGGAGAGGCCACAACAGTGAGAGGCCTGCATACCGCAAAAAAAAATAAATAAATAAAAAATAAGTGTGACAACTTTCAGAAGGTGAGCTCTGTGACAATGAAGTCATTCCAAACATCTGAGTCAATGATTTAACAGTAGAATCAATACAACTTTTAATTGACACATTGAAATTAGGGATTAAGCTATATCGTTCTAGTGCATTGGAGTTCAACTAGGACTCTCAGAGCTGGTGCGAGGAGCACAGAACTCATCTATCTCCAGCCCAGCCTCCCTCAACCTTGCCCTTGGTTCAGCATTCTTGCCCCTTATTTTCCTGGAAAGGAATTTGGACAAGAGCTGCTTCACTGTTCACATAAGAGGTAGCTAATTTGAATTTTAAAAAGTCGAA
Organism: Lipotes vexillifer; assembly: GCF_000442215.2. NCBI lineage: Eukaryota > Metazoa > Chordata > Mammalia > Artiodactyla > Lipotidae > Lipotes > Lipotes vexillifer. The sequence continues at coordinate 207 of NW_006777335.1, read as the reverse complement.
ATAGTGCAAGAATTTTTTTTTTAGTTATATAAATTCAATTGTGATCAGGCTGATCAGAAGTTCTGATTAGTAGTTACAAGTGCATGATTGTTGAAAATTTCAAAATCAATTATTATTATTATTTTTTTAACATCTTTATTGGAATATAATTGCTTTACAATAGTGTGTTAGTTTCTGCTGTATAACAAAGTGAATCAGCTATACATA
>NW_006777334.1:0-235 GCF_000442215.2 Lipotes vexillifer | reverse complement strand
TAGTGTTAGCGTACGGTTTAGGATTAGAGCACGGTTTAGGGTAATGCTTCAGTTAAGGGATCTGGTTCTGGTTCGGGTTCGGGTTCGGGTTACGGAACGGGACGGTTTCGGGTACAGGTTAGGGTATGACAACGATTTAGTGTTAGCATACGTGTTAGAGCATGTGTTAGGTTTAGCGTACGAGTCAGGATTCGGGAACGTGTTAGGGTAAGGTTTTGGTAAGGGTTCGGGTTCG
>NW_006777333.1:0-201 GCF_000442215.2 Lipotes vexillifer | reverse complement strand
TGGTGAGGCAAGGATGACCACCTGGGCAGGAAGGTAGAAGGATGGTGGTAGATGGCATGCTCTGATGAAAGATTCAAGACACAGAAAGTAGAAAAAAGCAGCAAAAAGTCCAGAATGAATCCGAAGGGCAGAAGTCCTAGCTATAAACCAGAGAAATCCATCTAGAATTCAGTTATTTAGAAATCCAAGCAACATTCAGGA
>NW_006777331.1:0-277 GCF_000442215.2 Lipotes vexillifer | reverse complement strand
CCGCCGGTTCCTCTGCCTTCTGGGATGTGCCCCCTCTGCAGGTTCCCGCGTTTCCCAGGGCGGGGTGCCCTCTGCCTGGTACTCGCCTTCCAGCATCTGGTCCCCTCTCTCTCCCGGCCCCCTGGGCGCCCAAGAGCAGCGCCTGACTACCGCGTGGCCGGCGTGGGGCCGGGCCAGGACACGGTCGTTATAATGAATTCGGGGTCTAGAGGGGAAGGGACCGAAACCGCGCGGTGGGGAACTCACAGATACCCGCGACCACTTCTGCGCCCTCCTC
>NW_006777330.1:0-1064 GCF_000442215.2 Lipotes vexillifer | reverse complement strand
TATAGAGCAGAAACTAACACACCATTGTAAAGCAATTATACTCCAATAAAGATGTAAAAAAAAGAGAAAAAAGAGATAGCAAATAATCATAAGAATAGCCTGAAGAATTAGTGGGAAAAGTACTAATAGAGTAACTGTGACATAGACAGTTTTCAGGTTAAAATCTTGAAGGAGGAGGAAGAAAGATTAAAAGTAATGAATTTTGTTTTGAAAAAATAAACATCAATATATAATTCAGCCATTTGAAAAATTAGTCTGATGCTCTGTCAGTGATTTGTCAAGCCTCTAGCACCCATGTCTACTAGACGAAGCACTATATAGGAGGAATAGCTGGCACAGGGTGCACGTTTTCTATCACATCTTTTGACTTCCATAATGTTAGTATTTCCTTCTGTATTTCATGCCAAGGTATTTTCCAAGCCATTGTAAAACATTGTATTCCTTGAAAAAAGTTCCATAATATAACTTAAATTTCATAGAGAATTTAAAATATGAGTCAGTCCTCAAATTTATGTCTCACTACTCTATGCATGAAAACTGTATTTTTGTCTATGAAAATCTCTTCAAAATATAAAGGGTCCCAATATATCATTACAACATACAACACATAGCAACAGAGAGAAAAATAAGCATTTTTATACAAAAGATGATTGACATAATGAATTTATTTGTAACATAAATGTGTGACATAACCTCACTGAAAGTGGTAGGAGAAAAAATGTTTCCTTAAGTCACTTAGGAAAATGGTGCTTTGACTAAAGACAAAAAAAAGAACTGTACGTAAGCACAGTTTGCTAGTTAGTAAATTTAGTTCTTATAGGAGTACGAGTTAACAACTCTGAAGCTACTTTATATGTTTACTAGGATTGAAAAATAAGAGAGTAAATGCTAAGTAAATAGGACCTAGGTTTCTTACTATCAGAGAAATTAACTACAAATAAGCAACGGAGAAGTCTAGGGTAAACCCTGTGGTACTTGTTTAGAGACATCTGTATGAACTCATGTTTAGGAGAGATGATAAACAGATGATAGATAGATAGATAGATAGATAGATAGATAGATAG
>NW_006777329.1:0-788 GCF_000442215.2 Lipotes vexillifer | reverse complement strand
TTTTTTTGTTCTTCTTTCTCTAATTGCGTGAGGTGCAAGGTTAGGTTGTTTATTCGAGATGTTCCCTGCTTCTTAAGATGGGCTTGTATTGCTATAAACGTCCCTCTTAGAAATGCTTTTGCTGCATCCCATAGGTTTTGGGTCGTTGTATCTCCATTGTCATTTGTTTCTAGGTATTTTTTAATTTCCTCTTTGATTTCTTCAGTGATCACTTCGTTATTAAGTAGTGTATTGTTTAGCCTCCATGTGTTTGTATTTTTTACAGATCTTTTCCTATAATTGATATCTAGTCTCATGGCGTTGTGGTCGAAAAAGATACTTGATACAATTTCAGTTTTCTTAAATTTACCAAGGCTTGATTTGTGACCCAAGATATGATCTATCCTGGAGAATGTTCCATGAGCACTTGAGAAAAATGTGTATTCTGTTGTTTTTGGATGGAGTGTCCTATAAATATCAATTAAGTCCATCTGTTTAATGTATCATTTAAAGCTTGTATTTCCTTATTTATTTTCATTTTGGATGATCTGTCCATTGGTGAAAGTGGGGTGTTGAAGTCCCCTACTATGACTGTGTTACTGTTGATTTCCCCTTTTATGGCTGCTAGTTTTTGCCTTATGTATTGAGGTGCTCCTATGTTGGGTGCATAAATATTTACAATTGTTATAGCTTCTTCTTGGATCAGTCCCTTGATCATTATGTAGTGTCCTTCTTTGTCTCTTCTGAGAGTCTTTATTTTAAAGTCTATTTTGTCTGATATGAGAATTGCTACTCCAGCTTTCTTTTGG
>NW_006777328.1:0-235 GCF_000442215.2 Lipotes vexillifer | reverse complement strand
GGCAACCTGCCCTCCCACCCCACAATCTGGAGCTATCTAGAGACCTGCCAGTATTCACCTCATCTGAACAAAAGACACTCACTCAGGATATTCCAAGAGATTTAAGAGCCCTGTGTCAGAGCCTGGGAACAAAGACCAAATGTATATTTCTTATTATGCCACACTCACATATACATCATTGGCATCCCAGAAAGAAAGGAGAAAAAGAATGGCACAAAAATATAATTCAAGACAT
>NW_006777327.1:0-1689 GCF_000442215.2 Lipotes vexillifer | reverse complement strand
GGCCAAAAAGGGCGTATGCGTTTTTGCCTGAATATATTCAGGCAAAAACGCATACGCCCTTTTAGGCCAACTGCATCATTGTCGAAGTTCTGCCGCTTTTCATGTGTTTTAAAGGCGAATCTAATCTACCTCTTGAATTCTGTTTCCTGCAATTCTGTCTTGCTTTCAGATCCTCTTCGTTGCCTTACCTCAATTTATTTTCGGACATTAGTTGTCATTTATAACTCTGCAGGTTTGTCAATTGCAGTGCCCCTGAGCTCCATTTTTCAACTCGCTGTTTTGTGAGCTGGCCGCAAAAGCACAGGATTGCTTCAGGCCCTGTTATGGTTCCCGGCTTGCAGGCTGAGCCTTTGGTTAATTCTTCTTCCTGATGGGAAATTAAAGTGACATGTGCCTGTCAAAACACCTACAGCCGATCTCTCATTGGTTCCCCCTCTTCCCGTTCATCCTGCGCACAAATTGCAAACTGTTAGAAACAGGAGGTTATAGGCGCTGATTCTCCAAGTGGGGAGATTGTTAATAAAGTGGCTGGAATGGCAAACCCGAGCGCCAGGAGATGACAAATGAGGTGCATTATAGACACCTTTCCCGATCACACGGTGTGCATTCCTCTGGGTTTCCCATGCATGTTTTTGCTGTAGGAAGATTTACTTGAACCTGCAGATTTGGGACCCATAGAATCGGTACCAGGCAGTATTCCTTTAAAGGGTCTGCACCTCCTCACCCAACCTCACTACTTTTCTTAGCACGAACAGTTTCCAGCCTTATGTTCCATACTGCTGTGTGTCTAGATGTGTTTAATCCATGTTGCATCACAGCCCCTGAGCCAGAGTTGTAAGTGGTTTTCTCTGTCTCACTGTCTTTTATTTTTTTTTCAGTTTATTATTATATTGGTCACAGCTGATTTTCAATGCTCTCTTTCTTGCTGCTGTACATCCACTAGATTCACATACAGAGAGACATCAATACATTCTTTTTCAGATTCTTACCAGTCGTACACATTCTTTTCCAGTGAGTTGAGTGTGCTGAGTACAGTTCTTTGAGGTACCGTGTAGGCCTTGTTGATTATCAATTTGGTATTTGGAAGGGTATCTTTGCTAATTTCAGCCTCCTGGATAATGCCTCACCCCTCCCCACCTTTCCCCGTTAGCAGCCTTATGTGTGTTTTCTACATATTTGACTATGTTTCTGTTTTGTAATTTATTTCATGTGTAGCCATTTTTGAGTCCACCTTTAAGTGATATCTTATGATATGTGTTCTTTTCTTTTTGACTTATGTCACTTAGAATGATCGTACATAACTCCTCCAGAGTTGTTGCAACTGGCCTTATTATAGTGATTTCTGGGCTGAGCAATATTGCACTCTACACAAGTACCACATCTCATTTATCCATGTTTTCCTTCCAGGGACATGTAGGTTATATCCACGTCGAGGCTCTTTTAAACAGAGAGGCAGTAAAGTTTGGGGTGCCTGTGTCCTGTCGATGTTTGTTTTTCCCAAGATATATGCCCATGAGTGCAAGTGCCCTATGCTCTGTAGCTCATTTTTTAGATGTTGTAGTAAACACAATACACTTCTCCAGAGTGGCCGTTGGCAATTTACATTCCCACTATCAGCCTCACAGAGCTCCCTTTTCTCCTCGCCCTGTCCTGCATTTCTGGTGTTTACACTTTATGAGGATGGCTCTT
>NW_006777326.1:0-804 GCF_000442215.2 Lipotes vexillifer | reverse complement strand
CATTAAACCTGGGGAGTTAGGCCCCATGGAATGGATACCATGCAGTATGACTTCAAAGGCCTTCCCTTTGCTTACCAAACCTCACCAATCCTATCAGCCCCTAGTGTTCCACCTTATGTCTCACACAGCTGTGGGTATAGATGTGGTAAATCCAGGTTTCATCCCGAGCCGTGAATGAATGACATAAGAGTGTCTCTCTACTTCACTGTCATTGTGTTTTGGTTTTGAAAAATTTTTTTATAATGGGATTTGGCTGATTTTCACTGCTGCGCTTATGTCCGTCTACGCACGCTCGATTCTCTTACGGATACATATAAATACATAGGTTTTTAGATTCCTACCAGTCAGGTCTATTCCTATGCGATGAATATGGGGTGTTGAGTCCATTTCGTGGAGCAACGAGTAGATGTTGTCTATTATGTATTTGGCTTCTGGAACGGTATCTGAGCTGATTTCAATCTCTGGTTTTATGCAGCACCCCCCTCAGCTTTCCCCTTACGCAAGTATAAGTTTGTTTTCTAAATGAGAGACTCTCTTCTGTTTTGTAATTCCTTCCATGTGTAGAAAAGTTTACAATCCGTGTTTCAGTGATACCGTATGATGTTTCTTTTTCCGCGTGACTTATTTCACTTGGAATCATCATACCTAAATCCAATCACTAAGATGCTACGGGCCAGATGACCTTGATTTCATTGCTGACTGATATTCCATGGCACGTAAGTGCCGCAAATTGGTGATCCATTTTTCCTTTCGTGGGTATTTAACTTGTTCAGTGGACGAGGTTCCCGTAAGAGGGCAGCCCCA
>NW_006777325.1:0-254 GCF_000442215.2 Lipotes vexillifer | reverse complement strand
AGAAAAATCTCAAATAAACAATCTAACCTTACACCTAAAGGAACTAGAGAAAGAAGAACAAACCCCAAAGTTAATAGAAGGAAAGAAATCATAAAGATCAGAGCAGAAATGAATGAAATAAAAACAATAGCAAAGATCAATACAACTAAAAGCTGGTTCTTTGAGAAGATAAACAAAAATGATAAACCTTCAGCCAGACTCAAGAAAAAGAGGGAGAGGACTCAAATCAATAAAATTAGAAATGAAAAAGGAGA
>NW_006777324.1:0-292 GCF_000442215.2 Lipotes vexillifer | reverse complement strand
GCAGGCTCTAGAGTGCAGGCTCAGTAGTTGTGGCGCACGGGCTTAGTTGCTCCGCGGCATGTGTGATCTTCCCAGACCAGGGCTTGAACCCGTGTCCCCCGTGTTGGCAGGCGGATTCTTAACCACTGTGCCAGCAGGGAAACCCCTGTATCATTTTTTTAGATTCCACATACAAGTGGTATTATATGATATTTGTCTTTGGCTGGCTGACTTCACTTAATATGATAATCTGTTGCTGCATGTTGCTGCAAATGGCATTGTTTCATTATTTTTATGGCTGAGTAGTATTCCA
>NW_006777323.1:0-206 GCF_000442215.2 Lipotes vexillifer | reverse complement strand
TGAGAGCCCTCATGCTGACAGTGCCCGTGGTGACATTACTCAAGGTGGCAATGCTCATGGGGAGAGTTCGCATGGTTGCTGTGCCAATGGTGACAGTGCCTATGATAACATTTCCTATAGTGACAGTTCCCATGTTGCTGTGCCCATGGTGATAGTGCGCATATTGACATTGCATATGGTGACAGTGCCCAGGGTGACAGTTCCCA
>NW_006777322.1:512119-533391 GCF_000442215.2 Lipotes vexillifer | reverse complement strand
AGTTTATTTTTGTGTATGGTGTTAGGGAGTGTTCTAATTTCATTCTTTTAATGTAGCTGTACAATTTTCCCAGCACCACTTATTGAAGAGGCTATCTTTTTTCCATTGTATATCTTTGCCTCCTTTGTCATAGATTTGTTTACCATAGGTGCATGGATTTATCTCTGGGCTTTCTATCTTGTTCCATTGATCTATCTTTCTGTTTTTGTGCCAGTACCATATTGTCTTCATTACTGTAGCTTTGTAGTATAGTCTGAAGTCAGGGAGTCTGATTCCTCCAGGTCCATTTTTCTCCCTCAAGATTGCTTTGGCTATTCGGGATCTTTTGTGTCCCCATACAAATTTTAAGATGATTTGTTCTAGTTCCATAAAAAATGCCATTGGTAATTTGATAGGGATTGCATTGAATCTGTAGCTTGCTTTGGGTAGTATAGTCATTTTCACAATGTTGATTCTTCCAATCCCAGAGCATGGTATATCTCTCCATCTGTTGGTATCATCTTTAATTTCTTTCATCAGTGTCTTATAGTTTTCTGTATACAGGTCTTTTGTCTCCCTAGGTAGGTTTATTCCTAGGTATTGTATTCTTTTTGTTGCAATGGTAAATGGGAGTGTTTCCATAATTTGTCTTTCAGATTTTTCAACATTACTGTATAGGAATGCCAGAGATTTCTATGCATTAATTTTGTATCCTGCAACTTTACCAAATTCGTTGATTAGCTCTAGTAGTTATCTGGTGGCATTTTTAGGATTTTCTATGTATAGTATCATGTCATCTGCAAACAGTGACAGTTTTACTTCTTCTTTTCCAATTTGTATTCCTTTTATTTCTTTTTCTTCCCTGATTGCCATGGCTAGGACTTCCAAAACTATGTTGAATAATAGTGGTGAGAGTGGACATCCTTGTCTCGTTCCTGATCTTAGAGGAAATGCTTTCAGTTTTTCACCATTGAGAATGATGTTTGCTGTGGCTTTGTCATATATGGCCTTTATTATGTTGAGGTAGGTTCCCTCTATGCCCACTTTCTGGAGAGTTTTTATCATAAATGGGTGTTGAATTTTGTCAAAAGCTTTTTCTGCATCTATTGAGATGATCATATGGTTTTTATTCTTCAATTTGTTAATATGGTGTATCACATTGATTGATTTGCGTATATTGAAGCATCCTTGCATCCCTGGGATAAATCCCACTTTATCATGTTGTATGATCCTTTTAATGTATTTTTGGATTCTGTTTGCTAGTATTTTGTTGAGGATTTTTGCATCTATATTCATCAGTGATATTGGTCTGTAATTTTCTTTTTTTGTAGTATCTCTGCCTGGTTTTGGTATCAGGGTGATGGTGGCCTCATAGAATGAGTTTGGGAGTGTTCCTTCCTCTGCGATTTTTTGGAAGAGTTTGAGAAGGATGGGTGTTAGCTCTTCTCTAAATGTTTCATAGAATTCATCTGTGAAGCCATCTGGTTCTGGACTTTTGTTTTTTGGATGATTTTTAATCACAGTCTCAATTTCATTAGTTGTGATTGGTCTGTTCATATTTTCTGTTTCTTCCTGGTTCAGTCTTGGAAGGTTATACCTTTCTAAGAATTTGTCCATTTCTTCCAGGTTGTCCATTTTATTGGCATAGAGTTGCTTGTAGTAGTCTCTTAGGATGCTTTGTATTTCTGCCATGTCTGTTGTAACTTCTTTTTCATTTCTAATTTTATTGATTTGAGTCCTCTCCCTCTTTTTCTTGATGAGTCTGGCTAATGGTTTATCAATTTTGTTTATCTTCTCAAAGAACCATCTTTTAGTTTTATTGATCTTTGCTATTGTTTTCTTTGTTTCTATTTCATTTATTTCTGCTCTGATCTTTATCCTTTATTTCCTTCTGCTAATTTTGGGTTTTGTTTGTTCTTCTTTCTCTAGTTCCTTTAGGTAAGGTTAGATTGTTTACTTGAGATTTTTCTTGTTTCTTGAGGTAGGCTTGTATAGCTATAAACTTCCCTCTTAGGACTTCTTTTGTTGCATCCCATTGGTTTTGGATCGCCGTGTTTTCATTGTCATGTGTCTCTAGGCATTGTTTTTATTTCCTCTGATTTCTTCAGTGATGTCTTGGTTATTTAGTAACGTATTGTATAGCCTCCATGCGTTTGTGCTTTTTATGTTTTTTTCCCTGTAATTCATTTCTAATCTCATAGTGTTGTGGTCAGAAAAGATGCTTGATATGATTTCAATTTTCTTAAATTTACTGAGGCTTGATTTGTGACCCAAGAAGTGATGTATCCTGGAGAATATCCCATGTGCAATTGAGAAGAAAGTGTAATCTGTTTTTGGATGGAATGTCCTATAAATATCATTTAAACTATTCTTGCCTTGACTTAATTTTTAAATGGTGTTTTTTTCTGAGAGCATCCTAGATTTAATATCTACTCAGAAGTTTATTTACTAAATAAGCATCTTTTGGCATCTAAAGAGATTAAAAATAAGGAACAGTTTTATTTTCAAACCTGCCAAATCCTTGCTCCTTTATATATAACAACTTTTTCTTTAGCTTGATTTTTTCTTTTTTTCAGTTTTATTGAAGTATAACTGACAAATACAATTGTAATATATTTAAAGTATACAATATGATGATTTGATATACCTAACATTGTTAAAGGATTCCCACAATTGAGTTATTAACACAAGCATCACCTCACATATTTACCTTTTTTGGTGTATATGAAAACAAAGTTTTACTCTCTTAGCAAATTTCAATTATACAATATAGTATTACCCACCATAATCACCATGTTATGTATTAGATTCTTAGACCTTATTCATCCTATAACTGAAACTCTATATCCTTTTACTAACCTCTTCTATTTCCCCCATCTCCCACCCCTGGGCAACCAGTCTACTCTGTTTCCATAAGTTCCACTTTTCTGTTTTAGAGTCCACATAAAAGTGTTATCATGTAGTATTTTCCTTGCTTATTTTTCTGGCTTATTTCACCTAGCATTATGCCCTTAAGGTCCATCCATATTGTTGCAAATGTGTCATCTGTGGATGGACAAAGTTGTTCCCATACCTTGGCTATTGTGAATAATGATGCAATGATCATGGCAGTGCAGATATATGTTAAACATAATTATTCTGCTCCTTTTGGATGCACACCCAGAAGTGGATCATATGGTAGTTATATTTCAACTTCTTGAGGAATCTCTATACTCTATACAGTGACTGTACCAGTTAACACCAGCTCTGTACAAGGGTTCCGTTTTCTCCATATCCTTACCAACACTTTTTATCTCTTGTCTTTTTGATAATAGCCATCCCAATAGGTGTGACATAATATTTCATTGTGATTTTGATTTATAATTACCTGATGATGTCAAGGAGATTATCTCCTATGTTTTCTTCTAGGAGTTTTACAGTTTCAGGTCTTACATTCAAGTCTATAATCCAATAAAAAATTTATTTTTGTGTGTGTGTATATGTGTAATACAGGGATCCATTTCCATTCTTTTGCACATGGATATCCAGTTTTCCCAATACCATTTATTGATGAGATTATCCTTCCCCCGTTGTATATTCTTGGCCAACTTTGTCAAAAACTAACTGAATATATATGCATGGATTCATTTCTGGGCTCTCAAGTCTGTTCCACTGATCTATGTGTCTGTTTTTATGCCCATACTTTACTGATAGCTTTGCAATCTACTTTGAAATCAGGAAGCGTGATGCCTTCAGTTTTATTTTCTTCTGCAAGAGTGCTTTGACTATTCAAGGTCTTTAGTGGTTCTGTACGAAATTTAGGATTTTTCTTCTAGTTCTGTGGAAAATACCATTGGAATTTTGATAGGGAATGCATTGAAAATGTATTTACTCAACTGCCTGATGTGTAGGAGTCACTAAACTAGCTTCTCAGTTTCTCTCAGAGGGAACTAATCTGTGTGTAGCTGTACATTTGGTGCAACCCTTAGGAAGAGGGAAATTCAGGAGCTTTCAAGTATCCATCTTGGTGACTTCACTCTTCTTAAGCTTTTTTTTTCTTCTCATTTTATTATCAATAGCTAGAAGATAAGCATGTCATGCAACATTTTACCTGGAAATCTCCTTAAACTAAGTAATAGAATTCATTAGGTTTATTTTCTATTTTTCGTATTTTTACAAGTAATATTGTTGCTCAACTTTCTGCCACTACACAAGAGTCTTTTATCTTTCGTCATTTAACTGCCTTTTCATCACTTCCTGGTGAGTCTTCAAAGACATTCTTCTTAGGGTTCTTTAGATTCCTGCTAACAGTCTCAAAGACTTTCAGCGTCTGCTCACTATCCTTTCATAAAGGTTGTTTTAGGTTTTATTATAGCAGCATTCCCCTGTTCTGAATATAATAGATGCATATCAAGTCATCCCAAAGTTAGTGACATATAACAACAACAATCATTTATAATTATTATTTCTTATGGCATTGGGAACCAACTCTGCTTAGGCTAGGTAGTTCTCCTTAGGGGTTTCTCATGAAGTTGTAACCAGACAATGGCTGGATCTGGAATCATCTCTAAGGCTTTCTTACATATCCTACAGTTGATGATGATGATACTTGATGATGGCTGTTGCCTGGAATCTCAGCCTCATCTTTCCTTGTGGCCTATGCTTTCTTGCAGTATAGTAACTGGATTCCAAAAGCAGTTCCACAGGAAAGAAACAGACAGAAGTCTTATTGCCTTTTATAACCTAGCCTCAGAAACCACATCACATCACTTCCACTATACTCTATAAGCCAAGGCTATAACAACATTCCAGCCAGATTTAAGGGGAAAGGATATCAGCTCCTTTTCCAGATGGGGATGTGGTAAGGTCACACATAAGAAGTCCATGAACAACAGGAGATAGTGTTACACAGGTCTTTGGAAAAATACAATCTGCCACAACCATATACCACAAATTGTCAACTATAATGTATCACAGAGCAATAAAAAAAGTAAGGAAACATTAGAATAGTGATATTAAATTATTTCATATTAGATTCATAAAACAGCTTAATGTATTTATTAAAAATTAAAAATAAAATATTTGCCACACAAGAATATTTGAAAAAGTTGACTATCTCATTGGTCTGGTGTTTGAAAATAGACAGATTTAACAAAATGTATGATAGTTGCTGCTGGGAGAAAGTAAATATTTCACAATAAATGAGATGAGACATATTCAGTAGGACAAATAAATATTTCACACAGTCTTGAAGAGATAAAACAGCCTGAATATGAAAAGAATAACTTCCGTACTAAACTCTAAGATACAGTAATGTGATAAAACATAATTTCTGTAAAACTAAATTTTCTGACTTTTAACTCTTTGCTTAAAAGGTCTTACTCTTTTCTTCCAGATATTTTATTGTAAGACAAAGCATATTAAAATAAAGTAAAACCTAATTACTTTAAATGCTGTAGCTGTTTTTGGGCAGCAACTCAACCTGCTTTCAAATACAAATTGGAAAAATTATCTCACCTTTTCTTATGGGAGAGGATAATGGAGCTAGATTAATGGGTTTCAAACTATTAGAGTTTTAAGGCTGTTGGCATCACAAATCAGGAATCACTCAAGTCATAATTATATGAGGTTGGAGTAGGTGGCCATCTTAGAGAATATCTTTTCTTAGCCCCTTCCATTTATGAAGTCAAACATACCTCTCATAGTAGCTTTACCTGTATATCTCTCGCTGTTCCCTTGCGTTTAGGCCTTTAAAGAATTCCACAAAAGGAAAAATATTTATTGCATGTCTAGTATGTGAAAGGGACTATGCAGGTCATTTATTTTCTTCCTCATGGCCCCCTCTGGTATAAGTGTTCTCATCACCATTTTGTCTTAGAGTTTGTCTGCTTGTTTGATTGTTGCTTGATTTTATTTGAAAATTACTTTTGTGAATTACTACAGGCATGTAAAGTCATAGAAAAATATATAATGAACACCTGTGTACGTATCACCTAGCTTAAATGAAATATTTCAAATAAAATTTAAATCCTCTGTGTAGCTTTTCATGATCCCATTCCTCTCATTCTCATCTAAGAAGTAATTACTATGAATTTATCACTCCTACATATAAAACTATTTTATATGCGTTTGCATATTTTTAAATGTAAAAGATGTTATCATGCTTTCTGCAAAAATTTTCCCCTAAAATTATGTTTTAAATTTTATCCATGTTTATGTGGGAGGGTTTTATTCATTTTAATTTTACTGCTGTATAAGTTTATAAGATTAATGATATTTATTCACTCTTTTATTTTGATAGCTATTTACATCATTAAAAATTTTTCATCAGTACAAATTTTGTTGCAACAAGCATTTTAGCTATCTTTTATTGGCTTCTGCTATTCTCTCAAAATAGAAATCACAATTTTTTTGGTTAAATCAACATTTGCTCTGTACATTATGATGAATATAAAAAATACTATTTATTACTAAACCACATAGTATTCTGTGAAAAAAGAAGTTTTTTCTTCTTTTGCTATTTTTTTTTTCCCTCGTGTTACTGTGGGATGAGGAGGTGTGAGGCAGGGTAAGTCTGTTTCTCAGTCTTTTAATTGTTTTATTAAGTTAAGAAGGATGTATTTGAGAAGAATATAAATAGCACATTGATAAAAAAGTTGACTTATTAATGAAAGAAAAATCTGTGTCAAAGAGAAGGAAAAGAGAAAGATGAGAGAGAAGAGTAATGTATCTTGAACACTATACACTATTTATTCAAACATATTCATATACGTTTTCATTTTATCTACTGAATACTTGATAACCTCTACTTGAATATTTCCAATATAAAATAAAATAAACTCCCCTAATATCTTCCTCTAACTACCTACCCACTCTCTTTGCTTCCCTTCTGTGGTAGAGAGAACAATGGCCTCCAAATAAGTACATCTCCTAATCCCTGGAACCAGTAAATATGTTATCTTACAATGCAAAGGCATTCAAAACAAAGACTTTGCAGACGTGACTAATGGTATGGCCCTTGAAATAGGGAGGTTATTCTGGATTATTCAGGTGGGCCCAGTCTAATTATATGAGCCCTTAAAATTCAAGAACCTTTTCTGGCTGGGTTATAGAGAGAGAGATGTGATAATGATAAAGGGTCAGAGAGAGATTTGATGCTGCTAGTATTGCAGAGACTCAATGCTGCTTGCTCATGGGGCTATGATCCAAAGAATGTGATATCCTTTAGAACTGGGAAAGACAAGGAAACCAATTCTTCTCCAGAGTCTCCAGAAAGGAACACAGTGCTGTCTATACCTTGATATTAGCCCAATGAGATCTGTGCTGGCTTTCTGACTTATAGAACTGTGAAATAATATATCTGTATTATTTATGCTGCTTAATTTGCTCCAGCAGTATAAAAAACTAGTACACCTTCACAACTAAATTTCTTGAAAGAGGCATCTCTTGTTGCTGTCAACATTAACTTACATTGAATTTTCTCATTATCCTAATTCTACTAGGCTTATTTCTTCATCATTCTATTAATTTGTTATCAGACATCTTTAATTTGTCTCCTATATCTAATGATCATTTTTCTATTGTTATCTTAACTGCTCCCTTAGCATTATTTGATTCAGTTTATCAATTTTCCCTTACTGAAAAACTGTATCATTTTGAATTTAGCAGAAAAATCACCCACAGGGTTTTTCTTCCTCCTACTCACCTTACATGGTTTTACTAATCCATTTCCATGTCTATAAATACAACATATACTATTTACCCCATCAAACTTCAATAACTAATTGTCTATTTATCCTTTTCACTTGGATATCCAATATTTCAAACATAAGGCTGAAATGAAATTCCTAATTTTTGTGCCAAAACTTCTCACCAATTCAGTTGCTCAAGCCAATGCCTAGGAATTGTCCTAGATTTGTATTTCACTAAACCCTTCACATTCACTCCTTTGGAAAATACTGCCTACCCTACTTCTAATCTGTCCACTTCTCTGTTACCTTTACTACTGCTCTATTTCAAATCATTACCATCTTGTGCCTGGACATCACAAATTCTCCTGATAGGTCTACTTGCTTCTGCTCTTTCCACCTCCTTCCCCACATGAAAAATTCCATTCACCACATAGTTGCCAAAGTGATTTTTTAAAAAATGTAAACATATAACATATCTAGAGAAAATAAACGGCGATCTTTACTTGTAGGAAAGTGGATGTTAAGTGGATTTAATGTTTAAAAGTATTTCCTAGGGTGTTACCTTTAATGAAAACAATCATATTTCTTATAAAAATTAAATCTCCTTACTATATTTGAATATGCTTGCATTATAATTACTTTGGCATTATGCATGAAGTGATTCTGAATAGAGTATACTTGTGAATTTGTAACCATGACCAAGGTGGTATGTGCCACAGAATAACAGGTAACATTACTTTAAAAAGTATTTTCTTGCCATAAGATAAAATATCTCACTTTTCAAATTGCTTCACCTATATGTTAATTAGTTTTTTAAAATATAACAAATATTCATGAGATTTCACACATTCTCACACAAAGATTCCTTAACTTAGAATGAAATCTAAATTGCTTTTCAGACTTAGTGATACTTCCGTAGATGTTAATAAAATGCCTCATATCTACGAATAGAAGTTTCTCTCCTCAATACCTTTTCTATTACAAGGTATTTAATAAAATGGGAGCACTTATTGTCAAAGAAATTTAATTATTTTTTAGCATATCATGCAATTTACTAGCTTGCCAACATCAGACAAGGCCAAATAGTATGTGAAAGTGCTGAGGAATTTGATTACAAGTTGTTGAATGTAGAAAGAGGATGTCCTGGAAAATAAAAGATGTAATTATCAGTTTGCCCTTTCTTACCTCATAAATCACTAATTGCAAAGTATAAAATTGAAATATAATAGGATCAGGCAATTGTCAGTTTCTATAAATACATGTTGAAGGCCTGGCATATACGAGTTTTAAATCCTTGACCTAAAACGCATGGAGATGTAGCAGCTCCCTACGCCATCCCAGACTGTGTTTTTTACAACCATACACATTTGGCAAATTTATTCCTTTTGTCACCCATCTCTTATCTCCCCACCCCATATTTAAAATTTCAAATTTGGCATTTGTGTGATTAGTGACTGACGGATAAGCTGGGTAGTGGCACATTGAATACAACAAAATTTCAAGAAGACATATAAAAATTCTGGTAAAAGTGCTTTGTGAAATTCACAGAGCTGATGGTAGTATAAACTAGTAGAATTATTTTGGGAAGCAATCTGTTATTCAGGAATATTACCCAGATTCCACAATTATTGATTCATTACTAATTTTGTTTTCTCTATGTCTATCCATTTTTTTCTGCCATTGGATTATTTTTAAGCAAATTTCAAACATCATATCAATTCATCTCTTAAATTCAATACATTCTAAGACATGGATTGTACTTTTAAAATATAACTGCAACAGTCATTATCCCACTCAGAAATCAACATAAATTCTTTAATAGCCTTATACAAACAGTAAGTGTCCACATTTTCCTGATTGGCTTATAAATCTCTACCTCCTCCTCCCTTTCCTCTTTTTCTTGTTTTTTTAAAAAATATTCATTGAAACTGTTTGATGTGCCTCTTAAATCTCTTTTAATCTATATTAACATTTGTTCTCTGTCTCTCGGGAGTAGAATATGCACAACTGCTTCTGTGTTTGTTTGCTTGTTCTTGCATTTACCTAATTACAAACTACATGAATTGATTTTATCTTTAAAAATAAATAGAATATATTAAATAAAAACAAATTCCAATTTGACTAAAACTTCCAGTTTAACTAAAAATAGAACAATCAAGTTTGAAAAGCAAAATATTTGGCATTATTTAAAGAAATATGGCGATTACTGATATTTAATATTTAATTTACTTCTTTGTTCTAAGTAATATAATATATAGTTAGGCTACTATACTCTCTTTTCTTCATCTCCCATGGTATGCATTGGCAACCCCTGAATTTCAGCAAGGTTTTCTTCCCTCTCCTTTTCTGTTTCTTTACCACAATTAGCTTTCCAAGTATCTACTAGTGTGTTTCAGAAATTTACTCTAATTAACTTGGGTCAGGGGGTGATGCTGCACACCCCTCTGACATAGCCAGATATTGAGCTACCCACAATAATTCCATTTTCTAATAAGCAAGTTGGTTTAGAGACAGACCCTAAAGAGTGGAATACATTGACTAATAATGCATTTCCATTGTACTTTCCTAGTGTGTATTGTCAGAGGAAAAGAGAGGTTTAGACTGGTTTATGAGGTGAATGCACACTTGCACATCCCATCCAAGAGCATAAGAAAAAACAAGGAGACACTCAATTTTTGCTAATGGTTTTCCATTGCTGCAGAGCTTCCATGTAACTACTATTCCCTACCTGTGGTGAGTGGCTAGATTTTGAGCCCTAGCAAATTCTCTGTTCTAGATACCACAGCTATCTTTATCTCCAACCTTGCATAATATAACACTCCTCTTTAGCCCACACTTTTCCACGAAAACACTCCAGAGAGAGATTCTTTTACTATGAACTAACAAAAAAATAAGTTCTTATTTTATACTTTCTGCTTATAGATGTTGTTGCTTTCACAATAGGCAAAATTAAATATGGTGAGACTCTCCCCTTTGTACCTTTCAGTTATTCACTTTTCTCAGAGATTCTGTAGATATTCAATGTCTCCAAACTGTCCAGCTCAGAGCTATCAAGGGTCCTGGTAATCTTCTTTCTCCTCTGCCATCAAACATTTTCTGTCCTGTCAAAAGGTACAAACTATCAGTTATATAATAAAAAGTCATGAGGATGTAATGTACAGTATGGTGACTACAGTTAATAATAGCTTATTGTATGTTTTCAAGCTGCTAACAGACTAATTCTTAAAGGTTCTCATCACAAGAAAAAAATATGTTGTAACTGTATGGGGATGGATGTTAACTAGACTAATTGTGGTGATAATTTTGCAACATACACAAATATGGAATCATTGTGTTGTATACCTGAAAATAACATAATGTTATGTCAGTTATACCTCAGTAAAATTATACACACACACACATACACAGATAGATAGATAGGTAGATAGATAGATGGCTAGATAGATAATTCAAACTGAAAAAAAATCTGTTTTGTATCCATTTGTCTAACGGTTTATCTTTTTAATGTAACAAACTTCCATATTAAATGTGATGATTAGTGAATATATAAAAATCCACCATTTATTGAACATCTGCTATTTATCAGTTGCGGTTTTGTTGCATATATTACATTTTGTAACATTCGCAAAATCAACTCCTATACTCCTCACTATCTCTGAGGAGGACATTTACACTCTTTTACAGGTGAGAAAATGAAGGTACAGAGAGACCAGATAAATTGGCAAGGTTTACAAAAATAGGAAATTGTAGAGCTGGGTCCTGAAACCAGAAATGCTTGATTGCAAAGCCCATGATATTTTTCCATTTTCCATTTCCAGTCTTCCCTACTCCCAGAAAATATCATAGACTTTGGAGAAATCTGTCTGATTTTTATCCATACATTCTTATATGGTATAAAATGTCTTATGTGTGCATGAATTTGGCAAGCAGAGAACTGCTGTTACAAATGCCAACCACAATTTCACAGGATATTTGTAGATTTGGTAAATGGCAAAATTTAGCTTTTTAGCGCGTCTAGAAGGGAACTCAGTATCGTGGTCTATCTTTTGACATTCGAACAAAAATAGAGAAGTATTTTTAGAATATAAACGTGTCCTTGCAATATGTTGCCAACAAAATCTATTTGAGTCTAGATTTTTAAATGCCCCCATTGAAATTTAAAAACTGCCTTAGGAACTAGTCCTATGAAGACAAAGCTTGAACTTAACAGCTATTTGCTTAGCAGCAGTCACATATCTTCAATGGGAAATAGAGTATTAAATTCTTTAGTATATGCATCTAAAAGTAGGATTTATTTTTTCACAGCTACAAAGATTAAGTTGTATCCTTGGCTAAGTATGAAAATGTGACTAATTTAATCAATACTGTGTCCGCAAGCTAACTTTTTCTTCTGCATTATTAACAACCAGGATAAAAAAGCATATTAATAACAAAAACAACACAAGACAAAAACAATCCCTCCTTCCTGGTTGGCATCACGGTGAGAACAGGTGAAAGATTACTGGATAACCATAAATGGAAGGACAGTGCCTTAATGCCCAAATATGAATTATGTAATTTAGTCTATAAAAGTATTCATCTGAATGTCCTGAAAAAAAACAATGATGAGTTACATGGAAAAAGTGGAAAAAATAATTATTAAATCTGTCTGCACTCATAAAGACCTTCCATCTAAACACTAAATATTTCAAATTGAGTTTTGACCTTTACTACACCTTTCACATAGGCTTCCTTTCTTTTACAAAATGCTACAGAGAATGGAAGTGTTGTCAATTAAGTAAAAAGAGTGTTTGCATCAACCTTTTCATGTGGGGAATTTAATGACATTTTAAGGTTAAAGTAAAAGTCAAACATTGATTTTTTTTTTTTTTAGTGTCCTCCCCTAATGCACCTAATGAATAGAGATTCCAATAAAAACATTTTAATCCATTTTAAACCTTCCACTATCAAAAGACGTCTTTTTTATTTTATTTTATTACCAAACTATTCTTCCTCTAAGATTCAGGACAGAAAGAAATGCTGAGTCAAGAAGACCTAGGGAATTAAAATCTAGAAAATCCTGAAAATGATGTATTCTACAATATACTTTAATTAGTTGAATCACACGTATGCATACATTTTTAGAAATCAGGAGACTGGAAATTTGGAATTCAGGCCATATCAGATTGGATGCTGATAATTTTCTAGATCACTGAAAAGATGCTTAAATCTTTTTTACTTTATCTACAAGGTATAAATAGAGGATAATCATTTTTTCTATCCAATATTTGGTGTATTTTATAAAATCAGAGGGATTAATTAAGGAAGCATAACAGAAAAAATGTGTGTACAAAGAGGCTGCTTACCCTGTGTTTGATAAGCAGGGATCTGACACCTCACACTAGAAAATAAATAGCTGTGCAGTATCACAGCTTCGTATTTCACAGATAGTTTGTGTGGAGAAGGGAACTAGCAAGTTGCTTTGAACAAAATTCAAACCATACCAATCCCAACTCTCCAACATTCCATTAGAAATTTAAAAATATCTTCACATAAGTTATACAAACTCATATTTCTTACATGTAATATGATCTGATTTTTTTCTTCAGAAAATTATGTTTATAATGATATTTTTATAAATTATTGGTAATATCTATAGTGAGCAGATAGAATCATGTAAAGGTTTCTTAAACAATGGGCTTAATTCCACACCATTTATGAGAACTACTGGTCTTTTAAAGACAGAGTTAAATGCAATAAAAGCACATATCTGTTTCACATTAATACTTCACATGATTGTTCTATGTCTAGACTCAGAGATAGGGTTGTTTTCTAAATATGAATTCACACATGGCTTTGTCATGAGTTTACCATTCTGTACCTTCAGTTTTTCGCATTTAGAATATGTTTATTTTGTCCAGTTAACCTATGTTTCTAGTTCTAAAATTAAATGTCCTTTGTTTTAATTAATCTCTTTTGTTAGAAAGCCAGATGTACTGGCTTTGTTTAAAACAAACAAAACAAAACAAAAAGAATAATTTGTTGGGCAACTTTTTGGCATGGAACTCAGATACTTATAGGAGAAGCAACGAAGTTACTTGATTTAAGATTTAGAAGAGAACTGGGAAGTGGTTCCAAAGGTTAGCTAAGCTTATGTCCATGTGTGTGTATTTGTGTGTTTTCTTTCATCTTCAGTTGTTGTTCCAACTCTCTTACATTAGGGAGAGATGTCATTTCACTGACACCACAAAACTGAATTGCCCACCCAATTCTCTTAAAATGTTCTCTACTCCTGGCTTCATCAGCATTTGTGAAGCCTTGAAAGGACTAAGAGAGCTAAACATATCATGCCAGCCAAACTGAAGAACACAAGAGTATAAATTATTTACTCTGATAAAAAGGGAATTCTGAGATGTTGAAGATCTCTAGACTTCCAGATAAATGAGTAGACAGATCATTTTTAATACACTCCTTTGTTCATTCCCTTAGTCACTGAATCATTCATCCAAGGAGGATTTATTGAACATCTACTATGTACCTGACCATCACTAGGCACCAGTGAGAAAAAGATAAGTAGGCTGATCATTGGCTGAAGGAGTTTTCAGATTGTTGAGATGCACTAACAATTGCAATATGCAATTTATGCTGTGATGAGATAAATTCATGCTGGTATAGGAACATGAAGGAGAGACAACCTAATACATAAGAGGAGTAATCAACAAAGGCTTTCCAGAAGTGATACCTAAGCTGAGCCATGAATAGCAAATAGATGCTGGTCAATTCAGGAGGCTGGAGATGGGGAGTAGAGTGAAGTTAGGAGATGGAATGGTATATGTGAAAATCCTGGGAAGAGAGAGCCTGAAGTTGGGGAACTGAAAGTACTTCAGTAGAGTTGGAACACCCGTAGGGTAAGAGAAAAAGTTGCAACAAACAAGGTTAGTGTTAAGCAGGAATTTTATTAAGGAGTTTAAAATTTATCCTCTAGGATATGGAAGGAGTTATCAAAGTTTTAATATGGAAATGGCTTTGCCAGATTGTATTTTAGAAAATGTTGTCTAAAGGAAATGGAGAGAATGGATAAGAGAAGAAATACTGTAGGGTAATGTGGTATTTCAGAGACCAGTGCAGGCATCAGAAGACAGAGAGTTGAAGGTCTAAATCAGTGTTTCTCAAAGTGTGGTTCCTGGACTACCAGCATTAGCATCATCTAGAAACTTGTTAAAAATGAATATTCTGAGACAATGCTTTGGCACAATGCCCCGGTATTCTCCTTCTTGCTGCAAGTAGTAAATCCTTCCTTCTCCCAATCTTTGTCTTGGTTGTGTCTGTTGACTCAACACCCAACAAGAGGTGAACCCAGTTTTCGAGTAACATGACCACACATAAAATTTCTTTCTAAAGATTTCCTTTTTTTTCACAAACCTTTTAAAACTTTCTGTTTCCAGTTTAGTTTGTCCCTTTATTTTTTGTTTGTTTGTCAGATTGTTTGTTTTCCTATTAGAAATAACCAGCTTTGGGATGGAATCACTTTCTTTTTCCTTAAAAAATCATCTCCTTACCGTATACCTTTTCTTAGTCCCCCAAAATATCCTATTCCGATTATCATACCTGGCATCTTTAACCACATATATTAATTAGAATTCTTAATCATTTGAAACCCTTTTTTAGTAAAAATAAATAATTGTTTATACAATTATAAACTTATTTGCAAAATAAATGTACAACATATATTAAAACATAAAAGAAATGAATATTCTCAGGCCTCAGCCCAGACATACTAAATCAGAAACCGTGGAGATGGGACCCACAAATCTGTGTTTCAAAAAGCCCTCCAGGTAATTCTAATGCAAGCCAAAGTTTGAGAACCATTGGTACTATATTAAGACAGCAGCAATTAGAATAGAGGACATGAATAGGATTAAGGCTCATTTAAATTGTAAAATTATTGCATGTGGAATACATAGAGCAAGGAGAAGGGAATGTCTGGAATAACTTGTTTACAAGTCTGGTTTGGGCAACTTGGTAGATAGTGATTCCATTATGTGCCATTTCACAAGGTTTCTGGTTCTGATACAATGATGGATTAAGATAAAGTGAGTCCCATCCCCACCTGTCACCACTAAAAAGCTATGAAAAACCAAAATGGAATCAAGCAACTAATCCATAAAAACCTAACTGATGAGGAAGAGACATGACTGGCATTAATTATATGCATGTTCACATCTTCAATTAAAAAAGACTTTTTTTTTTCAAGAGTAGTTTTAGGTTCACAACAAAAATTAAGAGGAAGGTACTGAGATTTCCTGTGTATCCCCCAACTCCACACATGCATAGCCTCTCCCATTATCAACATCCTCCATAAGCTTGGTATGTTTGTTATCACTGATGAATCTACACTGACACATTGCAATCAACCAAAGTCCATAGTTTACAATAGAGTTCACTCTTTGTATTATCCATTCTATAGGTTTGAACAAAGGTATAATGACATGTATCCAACATTATAGTATTATACAGACTATTTTCACTTCCCTCCAAATCTTGTATGCTCTGCCTTACCACCTCTCCTCCTCCACCTGCTAACAACTGGCAACCATTGATTTTTTTTACTTTCTCCTCAGTTTTGCCTTTTACAGGATGTCATATAGTCAGAATCATACAGTATTTAGCCTTTTCAGACTGACTTCTTTCACTTATTAATATGCATTGAAAGTTCCTCCATATCTTTTTATGGCTTAATAGCTCATTTCTTTTTAGTGCTGAACAATATCCCACTGTCTGGAGGTGCCACTTTATCCTTTTACCTACTGAAGGACCTCTTGGTTGCTTCCAATTTTTGGCAATTATGAATAAAACTGCTATAAACATCCATGTGCAGGTTTTTTCATGAACATACATTTTCAACTGCTTTGTGTAAATATTAAGAAGCATGGCCGCTAGACTGCATGGTAAGGGTGTATATGTTTCTGGGAGTTGGGGGGTGGGTCTAGCAAATCAGAGATCAAAATGAGGTGAGAAGGTACAAAAGAATAACCTCACTTAATCTGCTTTGCTAGCAAGCTTCTGCTCTAACCCCAAGATGAGCATGAATGCAAACTAAGTTCAGAGTTTCTTCTTTACATAAATTTCCAAAGCACACAGAAAAGAGACTTATACATTACTCTTCAATCACTTCTTCTTAAACAAGTCAATAAAAGATCTGAAACAGGGGGACTGTGCCAAAGCTGTGGAAAAGTACAAAGAATCTTGAAATTGGAATAAAAAGACATATTTTGAAACCAAATCCTTTCATTAACTTGCTGTGAGATTATGCAACTTAATTCTCTTATCCTTGCTGAATTCCATTTTTCTCACATGTATAACTGGGATAATAATTTTTTCAAAACATTGTTATAAATGTTAAATAAGATCTTATATATAAATGACAGTGATTAACAGCAACAAATGGCCAAATGATAGGCCATTTTTAGTTAACTAACTAATAATTTTAACAGAGGTTTAACATAGCTACTTTGGACAAGTTATACATTCCCCAAAATTTAGAGGGTGATGAAAGACAATTATCACTAAAATCATACTGAAATATCAGACTTGTGACTTGGGAGCTTACCATGAATTTACAATCCTTGAGGGATAATGTGATTGAACGTTGAATGAAAAGTCGTATTAATTTGTTAATGCTTCTGCAACAAAATACCACAAATTTAGCAGCTTAAAACAACACAAATTTATTAGTTCAAAGTTTTGTAGGTCAGAAGTCTGGGTTTGGTGTGACTGGCTTCTCATCCAAAGGCTTGACTAAGAAAGAGTCTGTTTTAAAGCTCAGTCGGGTTGGTGGTATTTTTCAGTTCCTTATAAGTTGTAGAACTGAAGTCCCCATTTCCTCGTGGAATATCAGCCAGGGGATATTCTCAGCTTCTGGAGCCCAGCTGCATTTCTTGCCACGTGGCTAACTCCATCTTCAATGTTGAATTTCTCTCACACTTCTCTTTTAAGGGTTCACCTGACTAGCTCAGATTCACCGAGAATAATCTCCCAATTTTAAAGTCAGTTGATTTGGGAACTCATAACATCTTCATAATCTCTTCCTAGTAGCATCTGGATAAGTATTTGGTTGAATAACTAGGTAAAGATGTATATGCATCAAGAGGAGGGAATCTTAAGGAACCAACTTAGAATTCTGCCTACCACAGGGTTATTCAATGTTCCCCACTGCTAGGGTACTCAATAAAGTAGCATTTGGAATGTTCCGCTTGATACAGTCGCTTAAGCTGTTCACCATTTCTACCACTTTTCTGCAAGGAAATCCCCTTGTGCTTATCCTGCAACTGTCTTTGATGAGTACCAGTATCCAAATCCAAAGGAATGTGACAATCCTGAGTCCAGACAAAAGTCCCAACACATATTCTATAGACATATGTTTATACCCCTTAGCCTGGAGCTGAGATTCTTTCCCAAAATCCTGAGTGTTTTTCTCACACAGCATTAAAAAAAATCAGGGTTTTCTCTATTACTGAGCTGGAGTCAGAAACTGGGTGAAATAAAATCAAGCACTCATAAATCAGAAGGATTTTTCTTAGAATCTAGATATTAGGTAAGGGCAGAGCAGAGAGACAAGTTCAGAAATGGTGGCTACCATATTTTTCCGTGGACTTATCATGAGGCATTAGCGTGTTCAGATTTAGGTAAGAAAAGGATTGTCACTCAGCCAGACATTAAAACAAGATTTAATATTAGTGATCATTCACTGTCTTCCCATGATGAATAACATAGGTGCTGCTCTAACAATGGTTTAGGAGAATGTTTGTCAGATTGGTGTCCATTATGCTATCTGGATCAGAATATCTGAAAATAATTCTTAAAATGCAAATATCTTGGCCTTTTCAAAGAAATACCAAATCAGATTCTCTATGAATGGGCTTCAAGAATCAGTCTGCATTCCTAACAACTTTCCTAAATAATTCTAATCTCCACTGGTTTGGAGAAACTATTTCTAATTCATTTCAATGTATTTATCATAAAGTTTGACTACTTAAAATCCTACACAGAGAGTTAGAAAAATGGATTAAACCTCAGGGTTTAACTGTGAATCATGCTTCTTAGGTTGGAAGGTGTTCTAATAGTGTAATGTCCAGGTCTACTGCTAAATAATAGGTTCTGTTTTTGACTCACCTTAAGGTGATGTTATTATTAATAACATTTTGTTCCAGCAAAGATTTTATAAAGCACTGAGACCAATTTTCTTATTTTACAGATAAGAAAAGTGAGGCCTAGAATGTTTAAATGACAAAGTCATTCTGATCTTTAGTGGGGTGATGATGACTTACAAACAATGTTCAAGATTAGAACTCCAGTGATCTTTCCAGTGTATCATACTGCCTACATGTTTTATGTGAATCTAGCCAATACTGAAACACTCTCTGTAAAAAGCTCTTAAAATTTAGGACAATCTCCTATAATCATGGTTTCATCTTGAAGGCAGATAACCATGACTTTTCAAAACTTTGACTCATTCCTGGAATGAATCCAGGAATCCAAGGACTTTTAAAAGAGATTAGTTGATAATATTGCATTTTGGTTTGTATCCAGTAAAATAAAATCAATATAAAGTGTACCATTTTTCTTTAGCACTTGAAATGTTCCATATGCCATCCTTAGTGTATTTAAATCTCATTTTATTTTATATGCAACTTTTAATAATTTAGATTGCACATGTCTAATGCTTTAGTTTTATTTGTGCTTCCATATTTCTAAGTAGATTTTGCTTACAGTTTAAATAATTTTTGAACTTCAAAGTTATTTGGTTTTATTTCACTGAATGGCAATGCTTCTGTTTTCACATCATCAATCTTTTATCCTGATATATAGCTCTATTATAGTGAAACATGCAATAATTCAGAAATTCACTGCATTGAAGTGTGATAAAGCATTCAAAAAAGTATCTCTTTTGTGATGAGTTGTGCTTTAAAAAGTTTCTCCTAAAAACAGAGGCCTTCCATATTTATAAATAAATGACTGATAAAAATACCTTGAAAACATCTTTCCCACCCAGGTGATGTCATCCTAATACAGTATCTCTCACTTTGAGTTTGAAAAGCATTGTGAAACTTTGAGCATTTAAAAATTCTGTGGATTCACAATTGAAAAAGGGAAGGAGCTGGAGGTGAGGTGGAGATAGAATCATATTGGTGAAGCCAAGTCTGAACCTAGACACCCAGACTGCCCTCCAGTTTTTACTATACTCCAATATATTTGTCAGTTTATCTTGTTATATAGCAGGATTGTCACCAATCTCAGGTTCATGTTCACCAATGATAGCAAGGTTTCTAAAATTAAGTATGTGTAGGAGACTAAAGGGTTATCACTCATTTAATATAACTGATTAACTGAATGGGACTATTTCCCTCTGGTTTTTGAGAAAATTTATTTTTGAGTTTTAACTGATGGCAGAGAATGGAGCAAGGAATTTTGGAATGAAAAGTATTTTGGGAGATTGGCGAGTCTGGACAGTGTGACATAATTAGGGTCTTTGAACAATGTGTGGGGATGAGGAAACAACAGAAAACTCTTGGAGGGGCGTGTGTGTGTGTGTGTGTGTGTGTGTGCATACGCGTGCACGCACGTGCAAGTGAGAGAGAGAGAGAGAGAGGATAATGGGAAGATGCTTGCCAGTTCTCTGGCTCTCAGCCCAGGCTTCAATGAATGCAATGGATTTCAAATTAAAGTTATTTTCCAAGAAAATAAAATTCAATTCAATTAAAAAAACATAGCCGTTGTGTGCTTAATATATGTAAAGCATTATGACAACTCAAGAAAACACAGTCCTAATTTTTTTCACATCTTTATAGTTAGCTCGAATAGGAAGGCATATATAATTCTTTTCAATGTATATAATCATAAAGTCACAGAACTTTTATAACTGAGAGAAACTTATACATCATAGATTCTAATTCTCTCAGCCCATGGAAAAAAGGAACTGAGTCCAAAAGAAGTAGAGTGATTTGCCAAGAGTCCCAGAGAAATCTTTCTGATATCTACCTACACAAAATAGACATCATATAACAGAAGAAAAATGGGTGAAAAGGCAGGCCAGGAGTATACTATAATTGCTGTTGTTCCACATTGTTTGTGAATAACCAGTTTAATTATATATGTAACTGTTGCAGAATCTCTTTGACCCTAGCTTGGCTCTGAGACACAACTACGGACAATTGATTCATCTTTCAGCAAGGTGAGGCTTTACCAGGTTTCTCTTCCTTCTTAGGAATTCCCTAATTCCCCTAACTCACTGTGAAAACAAATGAGAAGTTAGCCAAACAGTATAATTTTCAAAGTTATCATCAGAGTGGATGCTACAGGGTTAGCCCACTGGCAAATTCTAAAGCATTAGGTCAAAATCAAGACCAATTAGAAATCCTCAGTGTCCCTGATGAGCCTTACACACTTGATCCAGTCAGAGCAAGGGCCACACTCTCCATAGCAATTGTTGAGTACCAGCTGCTAGTTAAAAATGATCTTTGGAAGAGTTTTTCATAATCTCCCTTAAAATGATTAGGAGGTAACTCAAAGTGGACCTGAGGTCTTCCCTGGTGGGCAGTGGTTGAGAAGTCCGCCTGCCGACGCAGGGGACACGGGTTCGTGCCC
>NW_006777322.1:454396-511627 GCF_000442215.2 Lipotes vexillifer | reverse complement strand
GAGGCCCGCCTACCGAAAAAAAAAAAAAAAAAAAAAAAAGTGGACCTGAGATATTTCAAACAAATTGGCTGGTTAAAACACCTAAGGTTTAACACATCATTTTCACTATATATAAGCTTATGTTACAATTTGCTCCCAATCCACAAAAGCCTTTGCTTAGCTCTTTCCTCAGTCAGCTCAATTTAGAAATCTTTCCCTTATCAAAGGAATGTGATACAAAAGCATTCTTGTCATCTAGCAGCACCAATTCACCCCAATCCCACAGATTTCTCCAGAATTCCTTCCTGGTTAAAGGTTCTGGCTCTAAAGCCTATTATTCTTTAGTATCACTTCTTTAGTCTTTGTGTATAGAACATTTCCTAATGTATAATGAGTTCCAGATGAAGGATGAAGAAGGCTGTGAAATTCCTAGCTACCTCATCTACTGCATTCTTTCTGATACGATGATCAGTGCCCACTCAATCCTCAGGGTATCAGCTACATGTTCATTATGCAATCATGAAATCCCAGGGCTTAGAATATACATACATCTTTTCTAATCTTCTCTATTATATAACACCATGACTAAATATCCTGTTTTGGAGCAAGTTAGAATTTAGGAACTAAAGACTGAATCGTGTAATTTTCTTGCCTAAATTTAAAATACAAATAATTACAATTCATCAAATCCTTTCTGTCCAAGGTTTGAATGCTATTTTTCATTAAGATGTCCAGAAAAATTAAAAGACACATTAACTTGCTAACCATTCATCCTAAACTCTACAGCAAAATATCACAGAAAACCACAGGAGGCAGCATGTGGCCACAGTGAAAGGAAGGTGAGTCACAGAATAGACGGATCTTGTCTCAAATTCTGGTTCTAATTAGCTTATTGACATGGGGAAAATCACTTATCTCTTTTAATCTGTCTCCAGTTGTAAAATCAGAATGACAGCAACTGCTATGTAAGTCATTTGCCCAGACTAAACAATTTAAGATATGTGAAGCACAGTACCCGTGACACACGGAGGTGACCAATAATAAATATTAATTAGTCCTTCCATTTCCAATTTCTTCTTTACGAATGGAAAAATATTTGAACAAAATACTTAGTTCATACTGCTTAGTATGAATAGTAAGCAAGCTGTAGCCACAATTATGCTATTAATACTCACTGTTGTGTTTAGATAAAAGCAACACGAAAGGATTATCACTGTTCATTAATGCATCATCAGTTGCAAATGCAACAGACAGAATTTATTTATGGACTGAACTATATATTCCTGATACTATATTAAGTTTTTAGTTTTTCTTCACATTTTGTTTCAGTGTCCCATAACAAGAATTAATACTTAAACGTATTGGTGAAGTTCTACATGAAAAAAAAATACATATATATATTATGGAATTTTCCTTAGACTCCTATTGGGTAAAAAATAAATAAAACTTGCCTAATTCAGCAAATTGTGTGATCGCATAGCCTTGACATCTTGTCTTTGAGTACTCAGTAGAAATCAATGTGAAGGTTTTTCAATTTTTTATATGATAAAATCATTACAGATGGCAAAATTCGCTTCTACTGGGACGCTGGTAGCATTCAGGATCCCTCAGAAAAACAAAAACTGTTCAGAGTTCCAAGTAGTTCATACAGAAAAACATTAAGTATGGGGGAATAGGAAGGGCAGGCAGAGTGAAGGCCAGAGAAAGCTGATCCAGGAAATCAGAATGTGCTGGGGAAACTCTGTGTCTTTGGTCTGCAAAGCCCCTATGCCTGCTGCTGCTTCTTGCAACAGAGGCTTCTGTTTTCTTCTACTTGCTAGAATTCTCATGAATGTCTCTCACTGGTAAAATCGAACCTAGAAACCTTGTCCTCAGGAATTCTGGGATATAGAATTATTAGTCTTCTAGCCCCTGAGATACAGAAGAGAGCATAGAAGGGAATGCTTACTCTTTTTTTGAATATGATTTCAGAATGTGTTCAATAAATGGTAGTGAATATATGTGAAAATGATTGTAAGCTTTTTCATTCCATATTTTTGGTATTGATTTATAGGAATGTAGAATAGATTCTTTTAACTTTATCTTCCCTCCCCCTCTAGAATTAAACGCATGCAGACACACGAACACAGAGACACACAAACACAGAGACACAGGCATGTATGTGTGTGCATACGCACACACTTGATTATGTTTTTATATGCAGAAGACAGAAGCAGATGGTAGAAACTGTGAATTCCTAGCAACAGACTTTGAGACCACAATATCATTCTAGCAAAACAACAAAACATACTGCTCATGTAAACTGATCAATATACAAGTCATTAAGAAGTCCAAATATTTCCAGCAATTTATTAAAGAATTTAATCAGTGGTGATCTAGACAAAGTTAATAATACATCTTCCTTGAGTCTCCACCCTCAGAACATTTTAGTTTTCCAGAGAAGATAAAAGAGAAATAAAAATAATTTAATTTTCTTTGGCAAGGAAAATTACTCAGAAAGACATAAGGAAAAAGTTTCTTTTTTTTAAGGCAGAACATATAGTTTACCTAATATAAGGACGATTTTAAAAACAGAATAAATCAAACAAATAAGTAAGCTGCTTCTTACCATTCACAAGGGCACCTCAATACAGATATTTTAGATTTGGAAAGCATAGGATTCTAGCCTGTTAGTGCACGTGCGCACATGTGCAAACACACATAAGAAGTAAAAATGCACCTTTACTATCCAGGGAAACAATAAACAATAAGCCTCCAGGATAGTACAAGAAATAAAATACTCAAAGAGCTGAGATATTAAGGGAGAAATTGATACTGCTGTGGCATTTGCTTTATAATATCAGAGTCTATGTAAAGAACCTCAGGCTGCTACAAATAAATAATAAACTACCAGATTGTCAAACTATCTTCAAAATCCAATAGAGATAAAGCTTAGCATATTGGTCAGAGATGCTAATTCAATGAATGGTCAGTGCTCACAAGCTATGTATGAAAAAGAAAATCCTAGGTCAGGAAAGGATTTCCAGGGGTCATTTTCCCTCTTGGTAAAATTTCCTTTAATGAATAACAGCTTTGTTTTTACCTTCTGCCTAAATTTATTCTGTTTGGTTAGGCTCCACAGACTTTAATATTTAGAAAACACTTTTATAAAATCTTACCTAAATTCCCATATTTTTTATTTATCTGCTCTTGAAAAACAAGATAAAACCATGATCACATAAAACAATCTAAGAGGTTTGGCCTGGAGTAGGATCTTCTGTATAGGGTTATCACTGATTTTTTTCCCTATTCTTGAAAATTTAGACTCAAACATTAAAATGTTGAAAATCAGCTGAGTGTCATTATTTATGATTAGTTTAAGAATAGTTGCTTATACTATCAATTGAAAAGATCCAGAAAATAAATATATTGATTTCCTTCCCCAAAACTACCAGAATAACTGTTAATCAAACAAAGTCCAGTTTATTACTGTAGTAAGAAAGTAGTTAATTTTAATGGTGTTAGTATTTCCTTAGAAGGGGGAGGTTAAGTGTGGATAATCATAAGGTTTAAAGTTTTTGGTTGGAAAAGTTTAAGTTGGGTCTTTCCATGTTGGATTTTATTGGCATTGGCCAAACACTGTGTTACTAATGGCTTATGGTTGGTTGATGGACACAGTGAGGACATAGTCTTTATGAGTAAACAGTTGTTTGATAAGCAAGCAAGTTAGCTCGGTAGAGTTATCTATTGTCCAAAGAAGGGCTCCACCCAGATGTGAAACTTAATCTCCTGAGAAGTAAACTGCCTTAATGATCTATTGTTTGGATTAATGGAATTTGGGTGAGTTCCTGAGACTAGAAAGAATTTACTTGTTTTAGAGCATTTCCTTCATGGGCAAAAATCTCCTGGAACAAATAGGAGAGGTATGTTGATGTAGGGCCTCTGTTCTTAGTCTCCATAATGAAGCTATGTGGCTGCAGCCTTTCCATTATCATTACTTAATTCACATAATTCAGAAAATCAATATATCAATTTATATTTGGAGATATACCACAACATTTCATGAAGAATATAGAAACATCTTCTTAGGCTCAGATCCACTTAAGAAAACATAGTTGATAAACACAGAAAACTGAGGTTATGTGTTTAATCTCAAGACATTAAGTCAACATAAACACAAGCCAACAGGCACAGCAATGAGTAGAAGACCTTTTGTCCTCTCTCTGAGCTGTCGTGATGTGAGAGCTGTGCTGGCTAATATCAAAATAATTTGCAACCTCTACAGCCCTAAGGAGGTGAGATGGAAGGCAGAACAAGGTGTAGCTGCAGAATCTGCAGGACTTTTCCTTTGCACAAGGAGATAGAAAATGCCCAAAGAGTGGAGTAAGGCTTCCAGGTCACATGTTTGTCTCCTTTATTATGACTCGGAACCCAGCACAGCAGTGTATGAGGGTGGGAGGCTGCAGGTGGGCTGTGGGCAGAGGTTCCCAGCATCACTTCAGTCCTGTTAGTACATATGTGTGGCAGTGAGGGAAGTGGGCTGGAGCCAAGAGTGAGCAGAAGAGTCATCTTCTCTCTGATCTCAACTGCAGTTAAGGAACATTTAGATTCATTTATCACAACTTGCCAATTTCTCTGAGAGGGTAAAAAAAGGAAAGGATTTACTTCTGTATAAAAACAGACAACATTCAAATTTGTGCTTGTTTGAACTATATTTCTTTGTGCTTGGCTGATATGTGTGTGTGTGTGTGTGTGTGTTTGTGTGTGTGTGTGTGTATAATTTACAGGAATATTCAACAGAGAGAAATGCTTGCATTCTCTAAGAGTAGTACATTTTCTCAATTACCCAAGGAAGAGATATGAAAAGTCTGACATAGGATGCAAGTCCAGGACAGTATCTAAAGGGCCTGGATCAGGTCACATTTTGGTTTTTGTTTTTAATTTAAAGCTACTTAAAAACATTCAATATTTGTTTAACACTTTAAACTTTTAATAACATTTTTATACTTGTATTGTCAGGATTTTCATGTTGTAAAAAAAAAAAAAAAAATGTCCAAAGGGAAATGTGTAAAAGCAAGAGAGAGACATATGTTATGGGTTAGGGTCAGGAATGTTCCCAGAGAACTAAAAATACTATAAAATCTTTAACTGTGGTGAAAAACATATATTTTCCCAAGAATGACACAATTCATGAGTGACTTTTGCAAACATACTACATAAAAGTGAACTGCAAACAATAAGACAAAATTTCTAAAGGAATTTTTTTTTCTCTAAAATTCTACTTCTCATCTTGCCTGAAGTGACACTTACTTGACAGACAATAATTCAATATAACCATCAAAAGAAAACTGGCCAATGAAGATTATTGCAGGTGATTGAGGAGGGGAATCAGTGAGAGATTTTAAGTAAAAGAAATTTAAATACCAGCTTTCTTCCAAGAATAAAGGAGTTAGATATAATTTCTTCTTTCTCAAATAGAATGCTCAATGAATGGACTTGTAAACTTTTCATTTTAAACATTTTTTTAAATTTCATAATTTTAAAGGTATCTTCTATTCTTCCTATGCTAAAAATTGCTATTAGAAACTTTGCTGGTACATTTTAAGTTTAGATCTGTTCTTTTCCTTTAAGCAAATTCAACCAGCTTTTGTTCAATAAATATCAGAATGATGACAAATGACAAAGTTTTCCACTTTAAAAGTACTTAATGATTTCCATTTTTCTCTCAAATACATTATCATAGAATCAGCAGTTCTATGTTTCTTGTTTATACTAATGTTTATAAAATAATGTCAAAAGGCAATACAGTATTCTAATAACTTTAAAATGTACTATTGTATATGCTAAAAATGGTGAACTAGCTGAAACAGGAATATTGGCAATCAAATGTTGCCACATCAGTTAAGAGATGGAGGATAGTGAAGTTAACATTTGACCCTGGTATCCTAACTCTCAATTTGAGGTTCTTCTCTCTATCTCACTGCTTCTCTAAATAATTAAAATGAGGTAAGCACCATGGAAGTACAGACTTCATTGGTATTGTTCAGTTCTGTGTCCTTATGCACAGAATAACTTGAAACATATCAGGCCTATGATGAATGTTTGTAATATTTGTAGGGAGATACAATTTTTATCCATGTTGCACAGCATTTTTGCTCATTGTCTGTTCTTTGCAATAGATATACCAGGTGATAGTTATCCAACACAGAAACATATCCCATGACTTGGCAGTGGAACAGAAGAAGGGAAAGCTGAACCCAGAGACTGCAAATTTCACAGACAAGACAATAGAGAGAGATGTCAAGAGTAAAGGAAAAATTAGTGTGGGTGTCAGGTAGCAGGGGAAACACTCCATTTCCTGGTTGAATTAAGGAGCTAGATGGAGACCCCAGGTCCAGAAAGGCTGGGATAATATGCAGCAGACGAAAGTGGGCTCCCTTGTATAAAGGGGATAAAAAGGAGTGGGTAGTGATGCTTAGATGCAAAGCATTCATTTGATCACCTGCAAGAGATCTGCTATTGGAGCCCATGCAAAGGTAAGCTATGTATGTATAACTAGTCCCAGCTTTTAAGAAAATAATCACTCAAGGGTTATAAAACGTGGTGGCAGATAACTTTGTCTACCAACATTCACATAATTATTGTAGTGTATTGGATGTACCTATAAGATTCCTTAGAGTTCTGCAGGTTATGTTACTGATTCCAAAAGTATGGTTCTAAACTTAGGAAAAATATCCTCTAAATGATATTACACAGGGGCATTAAGAGAAGCTAAAATAGAACAGGAGATATGGCTTAATTTATTTTAAGCTTAAGTAGTAAATTGTTATTTGTTTATAAATAAAATAACTAAACAAATTACAGCCATGGATTGTTACATATGACTACAATGAAATGAATAAGCATAAATTTTGAATTCTTATCTTCCTTAATTATTACCTTCATTAGGAAATAGGTAATTATTTTCCCCTTTTATGAAGCACCAAAATATATACTTCTAAATTAAATATTATACTTCAATATGTAAAACTTAAGCAATCATGTACACATACATAAGACACAAAATTGATAATTAGAACCGTACTGGAAATAATCATCATCATAGTACCTAATGTAGACCAAGATAAGTCCTTCGTAAATAGGATTCTATTTAATTTTCAGGCTTGGAAAGGTTCTTATTTTTTCTAAGGGCAAATAGCAGGTAAATAGCAGAAACAGTTTCTGAACAGGGGACTATTTGATTCTAAGTATTCATTATACTATATGTCTAGAAAGCTTAAAATATTAATCTCTAAATAGTTTTCAGTGAATGCAATATTTGTTCCTTTATAATAACCATATTTATCATTTTATCACTCTAAAATCACATATAGGTCTATTTTTCTCCATCATATGATAAACTATCATAAACAAACTACCATAAATGAAATATTTTTATTTGTGCTTATTTGAAGAAATATAGTACTTTCTAGCTAGAATTGTTTCTATGGAACACTTAATTTCCATGCTGTAAACATGCTAGTGTGTCACCCTTGAAATACATACTGCTAAAGGAGAATTTATTTTTCAGTGCTATGACTTGCAGCTACTAATGGGAATTAAGCTGTGTAGTTTAGGTATCTCATTAATAGAAATTATTCTCTGTCTCATTTTCCATAAATTAACACAATTAAAAATAAGGTGTATCTACTTAATATATGACAAATTAATTTAAATATATTCCATGACAGCCTGATGCTATGTATCTATGCAAGAATTCAATGAATCTGGTCAAGAAGAACATCTAGACAAATTAGGGTGTTTCCCTGCCTGAGTCAATTCATGTTGTTACTATCTCTCTGTCCAGAATAGAAAACTTAAAATTTTTGGCAGAAACTCTTTGGAATATTCATTATAAGAGGGAGATTTTGAGATTATGTTCCAATCCCAAACAGTCAAGAAAAGAAAGGAATCAGAAACCAGAATCAGATTATCCCATTCAGATAGAAAATCAGAGGTCAAAAACAGAGAAGAGATTTATAGAAGGAATATTCATAGGTCACAAAGCGTAGAGCACCAAAAAAAAGAGAAAGATCAGTAGGAAAGGTGACACAGACAGTGAAATTGTTGGAGGCCTGGTGAGAAAGTCCTTCCCTTTATCTGACCCTGTTATACTCCAACCCCACTCCTGCTGCTCTGGAGCTAGGACACCAGCTAACCTGCTGGTGCTTGCCTTTTCTCCCACAACTCCCTGTTTGATAAGAATGCACCAGTTTGAGTTTCTGCATCCCCAAGAAGACAAGAAATATGGGAACAAACTGACCTGAGATGCCAAGAGAATATGATTGCAGGTGGTAGCAGGTGAGGAAGATACTGGCTTGGGGTTTGGAGAATCTTGTAAGGTTGTATTTCCAAACTAGTTTGATTATAAAGATTACCTAGAATAGGGAATTTTTTCTTTTTTTTACAAATGGCCAGGTCTTCTCCTGGATATTTTAATTCTTGATGTAAAGTAGGGCTCAAGAATCTATACTTTAATATATTCCCAAGTTGTGTTATGATTAAGAATGGCTGATAAGCTCTAGTACGTGTTAGGATTAAGAGGTTTTGGATGTTTAGCCTAGAAAAAATACTAAAACATAGGAGCAACGTAATTGTTGATTTTAATTATTCAAATTAAGGATGTGGGAAACAACCTGTAGACCTAAGTGTGGTCCTAGAAAATAACATATGAATTTAAGAGGCATCTTAATTGATTTCTTAAATTATTCTGTTATATAATAAACTTTATCAAACCAGTAGAAAATGCTTATAACAGAAAAATAGAAAATCTGTTAAACAAAAGGAAGATTAAAAACAATTAGCCATATAACCATCCTGCCAAAAATGAACCACTACTAATTTAACTGTATAATAATATTTCAACACTTCAGGGACATATTCCTGAAAAGTCTGCATCATATATGGATAAAATCTGTGTTTAGCAGATATTTGTGTAGAAAAAGTTCAGAGAAATCTATTAAAAGTGATATTCAGTATATTAAAGACAGTATACAAACATTCAAGAGGGTCCCCTCTTCAAAATCAACTGTTTATTGGTAACTAAAGATACTTCTCCCATAAAAAATATTAGATATTTTATATTAAGATTGGACATTTTGGCCTTAGCAGGACCGGGTTGGGTAACACCAGGATTTCCAGGCAGGGTGGGCCAGGAGCTACCCTCAGCCTCAGCTCTGAATTAATTGCCCCCACCTGGGCGGTAGCATGGGAACCCTCCATGGTTCTGGCTTTTCTCCAGAGGCTGTCAGCCCTGCCCACCCACGTCTCAGCTCCCCCACAGTTGGCCACACAACTTCCAGGTGTCTACTCCTCTGGTGAGACTGGGCTGGGAG
Organism: Lipotes vexillifer; assembly: GCF_000442215.2. Lineage (NCBI taxonomy): Eukaryota > Metazoa > Chordata > Mammalia > Artiodactyla > Lipotidae > Lipotes > Lipotes vexillifer. The sequence goes on along the minus strand of NW_006777322.1, from coordinate 502,295 downwards.
ATGCTCTCCACAGCTCCTTGCCTGGGTGGGCAAGACAGGCTCTAGGGCTGGCAGAAATCGTTGTTTGAGGGTCCCACCGAGTTCCATAGTCAGAGTGCTGCAGCTGAGTGGAGCAGCTGATTGGGACTACTGCTCGGGTGCTGAAGAAAGCCTTCTTGGAATCTGACATGTTATCACTTTGGGACTGTTGGCCAGCTGCTCCTGACTTGGCCACATGAAGGCTCAGACTGTCCCAGGCTCTGAAGAGAACCAAGACTATTAGCATATCTCTCACCACCATGAAGGCAAGGTATTTCAACGAAGAGTATCAGGAGGACATCTACAAATCCCAGACTGGCATGTGCAAGTTCTGAGGAATGGTCGAATAACCCAATGTATCTGGGGGACCTTTGGAGACAGCTGAGACAGAGCTACACAGGGCAGTGGCTGACACCCAACTCATAGCCCATCTTCTCCAGCCATGGAGCTGACAGGGTCATGGTGCCCCAGCCAGGTGTCAGGCCTGAGCCTCTGAGGTGGTAGAGCTGAATTCAGGATATTGGTCCAACAGAGACTTCCCAGCCCCACATAATATCAATTGGCAAGAGATCTCCCTGAGATATCCATCTAAATGCTAACACCTAGCTCCACTCAACAACCAGCAAGCTCTAGTGCTGGACACCCCATGCCAAACAACGAACAAGACAGGAACACAACCCCACCCATTAGCAGAGAGGCTGCCTAAAATCATAATAAGTTCACAGACACCCCAAAACACACCACCGGATGCAGCCCTGCCCACCAGAAAGACAAGATCCAGCCCCAGACACCAGAACACAGGCACCAGTCCCCTCCACCAAGAAGCCTACACAACCCACTGAACCAACCTTACCCACTGGGGGAAGACATCGAAAACAATGGGAACTACGAACTTGCAGCCTGTGAAAAGGAGACCCCCAAAACAGTAAGTTAAGCAAAGTGAGAAGACAGAGAAATACACAGCAGATGAAGGAGCAAGGTAAAATCTCACCCAACCAAACAAATGAAGAGGAAATAGGTAGTCTACCTGAAAAAGAATTCAGAGTAATGATAGTAAAGATGATCCAAAATCTTGGAAATAGAATGGAGAAAATACAAGACACATTTAACAAGGACCAGAAGGCCTAAACAGCAAACAAACAATGATGAACAACACAATAAATGAAATTTAAAATTCTCTCGAAGGAATCAATAGCAGAATAACTGAGGCAGAAGAATGGATAAGTGACCTGGAAGATAAAATAGTGGAAATAATTACCGCAGAGCAGAATAAAGAAAAAAGAATGAAAAGAATTGAGAACAGTTTCAGAGACCTCTGGGACAACATTAAATGCAAAAACATTCGAATAATAGGGGTCCCATAATTAAGGGACTGAGAAAATATTTGAAGAGATTATAGTTGAAAACTTCCCTAATATGGGAAAGGAAATAGTCAAACAAGTCCAGGAAACATACAGAGTCCCATACAGGATAAATCCAAGGAGAAACACACCAAGACACATATTAATCAAATTGTCAAAAATTAAATACAAAGAAAAAATATTAAAAGCAGAAAGGGAAAAGCAACAAATATCATACAAGGGAATCCACATAAGGTTAACAACTGATCTTTTCAGCAGAAACACTGCAATCCAGAAGGGCATGGCAGGACATATTTAAAGTGATGAAAGGGAAAAACCTACAACCAAGATTACTCTAACCAGCAAGGATCTCATTCAGATTCAACAGAGAAATTAAAACCTTTACAGACAAGCAAAAGCTAAGAGAATTCAGCACCACCAAACCAGCTTTAAAACAAATGCTAAAGGAACTTCTCTAGGCAGGAAACACAAGAGAAGGAAAAGACCTACAATAACAAACCCAAAACAATTAAGAAAATGGTAATAGGAACATACATATAGATAATTACCTTAAATGTAAATGGATTAAATGCTCCAACAAAAAGACAAAGATTGGCTGAATGGATACAAAAACAAGACCCATATATATGCTGTCTACAAGAGACCCACTTCAGACCTAGGGACACATACAGACTGAAAGTGAGGGGATGGAAAAAGATATTCCATGCAAGCAGAAATCAAAAGAAAGCTGGAGTAGCAATTCTCATATCAGACAAAATAGACTTTAAAATAAAGACTATTACAAGAGACAAAGAAGGACACTACATAATGGTCAAGGGATCAATCCAAGAAGAAAATATGACAATTGTAAATATTTACACCAAACATAGGAGCACCTCAATACATAAGGCAAATGCTAAGAGACGTAAAACACGAAATCGACAGTAACACAACAATATTTGGGGACTTTAACACCGCACTTTCACCAATGGACAGATCATCCAAAATGAAAATAAATAAGGAAACACAAGCTTTAAATGACACATTAAACAAGATGGACTTAATTGAAATTTATAGGACATTCTAGCCAAAAACAACAGAATACACTTTCTTCTCATGTGTTCAAGGAACATTCTCCAGGATAGATCATATCTGGGGTCACAAATCAAGCCTTGGTAAATTTAAGAAAAGTGAAATTGTAACAAGTATCTTTTCTGACCAAAAGGGTATGAGAATAGATATCAATTACAGGAAACAAACTGTAAAAAATAAAAAAACACATGGAGGCTAGAAAATATGCTACTAAATAACCAAGAGACAATTGAAGAAATCAAAGAGGAAATCAAAAAATCCCTAGAAACAAATGACAATGAAAACACAATGACCCAAAACCTATGGGATGCAGCAAAAGCAATTCTAAGAGGGAAGTATACAGCAATACAATCCTACCTCAAGAAACAAGAAACATCTCAAATAAATAACCTAACCTTACACCTAAAGCAATTAGAGAAAGAAGAACAAAAGAAAACCCCAAAGTTAGTAGAAGGAAAGGAATCATAAAGATAAGATCAGAAATAAATGAAAAAGAAGTGAAGGAAACAATAGCAAAGATCAATAAACCTAAAAGCTCGTTCTTTGAGAAGATAAACAAAAATGATAAACCATTAGCCAGACTCATCAAGAAAAAAAAGGAAAAGACTCAAATCAATAGAATTAAAAATGAAAAAGGAGAAGTAACTACTGACACTGCAGAAATAAAAAGAATCACAAGAGATTACGACAAGCAACTATATGCCAATAAAATGGACAATCTGGAAGAAAAGGACAAATTCTTGGAAAAACACAACCTTCTGAGACAGAAACAGGAAGAAATAGAAAATATAAACAGACCAATCACAACCACTGAAATTGAAACTGTGATTAAAAATCTTCCAACAAACAAAAGTCCAGGACCAGGTGACTTCACAGGCGAATTCTATCAAACATTTAGAGAAGAGCTAACACCTATCCTTCTCAAACTCTTCCAAAATATAGCAGAGGGAGGAACACTCCCAAACTTGTTCCATGAGGCCACCATCACCCTGATACCAAAACCAGACAAATATGTCACAAAGAAAGAAAACTACAGGCCAATGTCACTTATGAACGTTGATGCAGAAATCCTCAACAAAATACTAGCAAAGAGAATCCAACAACACATTAAAAGGATCATACACCATGATCAAGTGGGGTTTATCCCAGAAATTGCAAGGATTCTTCAATATATGCAAATCAATCAATGTAATACACTATATTAACAAATTGAAGGAGAAAAACCATATGGTCATTTCAATAGACACAGAAAATGCTTTTGACAAAATTCAACACCCATTTATGATAACAACCCTCCAGAAAGTAGGCACAGAGGGAACCTACCTCAACATAATAAAGGCCATATATGACAAACCCACAGCCAACATCATTCTCAATGGTGAAAACTGAAACCATTTCCACTAAGATGAGGAAAAAGACAAGGTTGCCCACTCTCACCACTATTATTCAACATAGTTTTGGAAGTTTTAGCCACAGCAATCAGAGAAAAAGAAATAAAAGGAATCCAAATGGAAAAGAAGCAGTAAAGGTGTAACTGTTTGCAGATGACATGATACTATACATAGAGAATCCTAAAGATGCTAACAGAAAAATACTAGAGCTAATCAATGAATCTGGTAAACTAGCAGGATACAAAATTAATGCACAGAAATATCATGCATTCCTATACACCAATGATGAAAAATATGAAAGAGAAATTAAGGAAACATTCCCATTTACCACTGCAACAAAAAGAATAAAATACCTAGGGATAAAGCTACCTAAAGAGACAAAAGACCTGTATGCAGAAAACTGTAAGACACTGGTGAAAGTAATTAAAGATGATACAAACAGATGGAAATCTATACCATGTTCTTGTATTGGAAGAATTGGCATTGTGAAAATGACTATACTACCCAAAGCAATCTACAGATTCAGTGCAATCCCTATCAAGCTACCCATGGCATTTTTCACAGAACTAGAACAAAAAGTTTCACAATTTGTATGGAAACACAAAAGACCCCTAATAGCCAAAGCAATCTTGAGAAAGAAAAACGGAGCTGGAGGAATCAGGCTCCCTGACTTCAGACTATACTACAAAGCTACAGTAATCAAGACAGTATGGTACTGGCACAAAAACAGAAATATAGATAAATGGAATAGGAAAGAAAGCCCAGAGGTACACCCACACACTTTCTATGACCTTATCTTTGATAAAGGAGGCAAGAACATACCATGGAGAAAAGATAGCCTCTTCAATAAGTGGTGCTGGGAAAACTGTATAGCTACCTGTAAAAGAATGAAATTAGAACATTCCCTAACACCATACACAAAAATAAGCTCAAAATGGATTAAAGACCTAAATGTAAGGCCAGACACTATCAAACTCTTAGAGAAAAACATAGGCAGAACACTCTGTGACATAAATCACAGCAAGATCCTTTTTGACCCACCTCCTATAGAAAGGGAAATAAAAACAAAAATAAACAAATGGGACCTAATGAAACTTAAAAGCTTTTGCACAGCAAAGGAAACCATAAAGAAAACGAAAAGACAGCCCTCAGAATGGGAGAAAATATTTGCAAACGAATCAACAGACAAAGGATTAATCTCCAAAATTTACAAGCAGCTCATGCAGCTCAATATCAAAAAAACAAACAACCGAATCCAAAAATGGGCAGAAGACCTTAACAGACATTTCTCCAAAGATATACAGATGGCCATCAAACACATGAAGGAGTGCTTAACATCACTAATCATTAGAGAAATGGAAATCAAAACTTCAATGAGGTTTCTCCTCACACCAGCCAGATTGGCCATCATCTAGAGATCTACAAACAATAAATGCTGGAGAGAGTGTGGAGAAAAGGGAACCCTCTTGCACTGTTGGTGGGAATGTAAATTGATATAGCCACTATGGAGAACAGTATGGAGGTTCCTTAAAAAACTAAAAGTAAATATACCATATGACCAAGGAATCCCACTACTGGGCATATACCTGAAGAAAATCATAATTCAAAAAGAGTCATGTACCACAATATTCATTGCAGCACTATTTACGATATCCAGGACATGGAAGCAACCTCTGTCCATCAACAGATGAATGGATAAAGAAGATGTGGCACATATATACAATGGAATACTACTCAGCCATAAAAAGGAACGAAATTGAGTTATCTATAGTGAGGTGGATGGACCTAGAGTACATCATACAGAGTTAAGTCAGAAAGAGAAAAACAAATACCATATGCTAACACTATATATGGCATCCAAAAAAAAAAGGTTCTGAAGAACCTAGTTGCAGGACAGGAATAAAGATGCAGACGTGGAGAGGGGACTTGAGGACACAGGGAGGGGGAGGAGGTGGGCTGGGACGAGGTGAGAGAGTGATATGGAATTATATACACTATCAATTGTAGAATAGATAGCTAGTGGGAAGCAGCTGCATAGCACAGGGAGATCAGCTCGGTGCTTTGTGACCACCTAGAAGGCTGGGATAGGGAGCGTGGGAGGGAGACACAAGAGGGAGGGGATATGGGGATATGTGTATACGTATGGCTGATTCACTCTGTCATACAGCAGAAACTAATGCACCATTGTAGAACAATTATATTCCAATAAAGATGTTGAAAAAAAGAAAAAGAACAAAAAAGATTGGACGTTTGTGTTGTGTTGGCTAGGTCTGTGAAGGGATATAAAGGCTTATCCACACTTCCCCCTGGAAGGCAGAAATATTTAGATTAACCAAGTTTAGCCAACTTTCAGAGTCTCCCCTTAGTAACTGAACAATCTAATATTTGGAGAAAAAAGAAGAATTAAAAAATAAAAAAGTTTTCCTGAAAGACATTCATCAATTTTTCACAAATCATTGCAATCTTTTGAGGGAGATTCTCCTACCAGTCTTATGTTAATAAATCCTCTTCCATATATTCTGTAATAGCGCCTACTTAAAATGTCTATTGCAGTTGTTTTCTCTATTGTTATGGCAAAATATAATGTAAAAAACTCAAGGTCTCATATTCTCTTTCTGTATCTCGATATATGTATGTATGTATGTATATATGTCTATCTATCTATCTATCATCTATCTATCACATGCATACATACATGATATTTAGAAAGAAAGAATGGCTCTAGCTTGTGTATAGCAAATTTCATTTCTGGCCAATTTTGTGAGGTAATTATAACATTATATACTACATTAATTAAATATTTTATGACATTTGGTAGCCATACTTTAAAAGTCCAACTTTTTAATTCAAATCATCTATGCAGTGTTATTTCACCTTAAATTGCCTGAAACATTTCTGAACTAAAAATCAGTACTCAAGAAGAAGAGTGAGGAAACAACGTTTTCATTTAGGGAAATGCCAGGCATGTAACTTGTGATTTTAACAGAGTAACTACTAACCAAGGACACTGCATGCTCTACTAACTGATGACAAGTGTCATCTCTTACTCTGCCAAGTTAAATACGAAGGTACTTTCTATTAAAATTCCCATTGATAGAGTGCTGGAGATTACATATGTTTATAGAGAGAACTTCTAGCAATAAATGCCTGGCATGGTAAAGGAAGTAAAAGCAATCACTTTTCATTCTTAGAGTCACCATCTGGGGAAATGTAAGACAGTATTTCTTAAGCCTTAGCTACCACCTCATTACAAACACTTCATTAGTGTTTTCAGCTGCTCATTTGTCTCTCTTCTCTCCACCTGCATATCCTCCCAGCCAATTTTCAATAATGGCTGTCCCTTTTCCCAGTCCTCAATGTGCCAACCACCGGACAGATTCTGAAAGGCTTTGCTGCAATGTGAAATGGAGAATTTGGCCAGGACTTAGCTGCTATGGAGACACTCTTGATATTTTTCTTCCAGTGCACATTTGTCTGAATTGAGTATTTTTTGCCTTTTCATTTTCTTCTTAATGGTACCTCTTCTTTCCCAAATGCTTCAGGGTCACTTCTCCCAACTTATGGATTCAGAGAAAACCAGCATTTTCTTTGTTTCCTGCTTCTAGTTGTTTAGTATAATTTAAGCACTTCTTCCATTTTGAAGTCTATAATATTTACTTACTTGGCCTTCTATCCTTATTGTATCTACTATCTTCCAGAATTCTATTTCTATTGAAAACTTCAGAATCCATTTAACCTACTTTATTTCCATCCAAGCATTTGACAGTTTGGTGGTTAACATCAGCTCTTGCAATGAAGACTCACCTAACATCCTGTACATACTTAGCCTATTCATTTCAAATTATCCTAATTCACCTCTTCAAATCATAAAATCAAGTCCTTGTACCTATCGCTATTTGGAGCTGTTCGATTTAATCTGAAAATAAGATAATGTTGAAAATCTCTTCTCATTCTAACCTCATCACCCTGTCCAATTACCATCATCTCTGTGCTGGAATGCTAATAGTTTTATATTGGTTTTCTCTGAATTCCCTTTTTCATTCCAACCTATTCTCCATCCTGCATACAGAGTATTTTTTTTTAATGTAAATTTAATCATGTTCCACATTGTTAGCCCTGCTTCCACTTCAAAAAAATTCAAGTTTTTTACTGTTAGATAAAGGCGGTGTTATGCTGTTAAATGATTGACAATCAGCTGGGAGTGAAAATTTGGGAGATACCACCCCCGCAATTTGTAGCATTTTCCAAATTCCCATAGTTTAGTCCTATAGTGGCTGATTTCTAGCTAGCAATGTGACATCTCTGACTGGGCAGTTGGAAAAACATGTGCACAATCAGCCATGGAGAGAGCCAGTGTAAGCTAACTCTAGAACATCACTGGATAGTGGAATATTCCTATACTTGAACTTTAAGTTCCTGCTTCATCTGTCCCCTTTGACCTTGTTGTTAACCTAGACTATCCACTGACCACTCTGAGCCTTTGTTTAGTTTCTCAAATGCTATGCTCTCTCTAGACAGAGGGACTTTGTACATGCTACTCCTTCCTTCTGGAACATCTCTCTGCTTCAACCTTGATAAATTTAAGATCTCAGCTCTACTGAAATTTTCTTAGGGAAGTCTTTCTTGATCTCTAATGCACTCAAGACTAATCTAGACACTCCTATTGTATGCACAGTGGTCATCACGTACTCCTTCCTCTCTCTTTACATTGTTCTCATTTCTACATCTATTTGTGTGACTGTTTTATTAATGTCTATCTCCTCAACCAGATTATAAACTCTGTAAATGCAGGATTATGCCTGGGTGGGCTCATTATCGTATCTTCAGTGCCTAAGTCTAGCATAATTCAAAGCATACAGTAGCTTCTAAAAAATAATAATGATAATAACGTATGTTGAATGAAGCAGTCTTTATCCTTCTACTGCATGGTACTTAGCATATACTAGGGATTCATTTGATGTTTATTGAATGGTTAATTGAAGATTTTATCTACTGCATTTCTTCTTTTATAATGAATTGTTTTCACCTTTAATATGATCATTGTTCCTCAATATTCTTCATTTCAATATTGTCCTCCAACTCTTAGTTGCTATCTTATAGTTCTCTACTCCATCTATAATACTACTTAAAGGCTATATTCCAAAATTTTAACATGCCATTGTTATAATCATAACCTGATAAACCATCAGCCTTTATCACATTCAGTATGGGCACTACATTCTTACCAATTAGTAAAAATCCATTGGGGTTAATCCTGTTCAGAAGATGCTGGATTGAAAAAATGGTAGTAAATCAAACAATGAAAATTATTTAATTAAAAATTACAAAAAAATCATACATGAGAAAGGAAAATTCATCCTTGACATAGATATTTTGGGAGGAAAAATGTGATTATTTACAAGTAAATGTTGTTAGTGGGATCTTGAAAAATGCTTGACAGTAGTCTATAATAGATACTCAGAGAAATGAAAGTCATTATATAAGTGGTAGATTTAATAAGCTCACTCTGACATTCTAATTGCTATTATGGATGACATGTATGAATGAACCCAAATAATTATAGAAAATTCACATAAAATCACCAGTGACATTTAGTAAACATATTACAATTCCAGTGAACCATGTTATGTAGGTGTTGATACTTTCACATAAACAACTTAGTTGTATAAGAACAAACACACCAAATCAACACATAGTCTTTCTCGCTTGCAATGTCTGATTTTTTTCCCTGATAGTATGGTCAAGAAAACATGTTGAGGTTGTTTCTATTGTTTTGTTTTGTTTTATCTCTAAAAGTGAAGTGACTCTCTTTTTGCCTCTGCATTTTTTGCTTACAAAGTCAGATACCTCTGATTCCTAGAAAAAGTCAATTTTTATAAGCTAACTTTAAAAAATAAGAGACAGAGAATCTATTCTATCGAGACTTCTATTTAAACACTATGTTTAAAGTGTTTGTTGCCTAGTGTTTTTAGAAGCTAGAGGTATTTCTTTTGAAGTGTCAATCTGACTATTACCATGATTTTGATGGTAATTATAATGGAATGCCCATATTTCAAAGAGTGAGATCAAAAGTTCATTTTAATCTCTGCACTGAATGGATTTGGCAGTGTTTCTGTGGCTTTTGAGTCCTGAGTACATATATTTGCAATGCATTTTGATGTAATAAACTGATTGTTTTGGTTTACCTGGATGTTTAGACCAGTTGGCTATATTAGCAAACAGTACAGTTGTTTAAACATAAGACATCTAACATTACAATCATATTTGGAGATTGTTTCAACTGTAGACATTATTCAACAGATATCATACGCTCTTGTATGGAAATTATTTTCAGTAGAATCAAACCAAAAATTGAATAATAGATAAATATTTCTTTTAGCCTTTAGTTAGGAATACCTTAAAATAGATTCTATGAAGAATACAAAATGGGAATGTCACTCTTTGGTCCCCACTTGTGAGAATAAGAAAAAACACTGAAAATGGATAAAAAGAAAAGAGTAAAATGACTGACTATACAAGGCAATGATAGAGCAAATCACAATGCAGTATCTGGTTAATTTACTGAATGAGGCATCTGTATAAAATCCCATAGCGCTTCTTTTCAAAAGTAGACACCACAGGAGATGCAAGAATAAATAAATGGAAATACATAGTATTTGTAGCTTTTCACACTCCATTTTTAATCCAATACAGGTAAACAGATAAAAATAAGTGAGGATATAGAAAAACTAACATAAGAAACAATGTATATATGATGATAAAATATTCAAACTGGCATCAGATAGTAATGAATATACATTTTCAAATATATGCATAAGACATTTATGAAAATTAACCACATATTAGCTTGCAAAGGCAAATTTAATAAGTTTCATAAATCAAAATTAATACTAACAATTTCTTATTGCAATGCAAGAAAACTAGACATTAGTAATAAGGTCAAAAAACAATAAGACTATCCTACACTGAAAAAAATAAATTCTTGGGTCAAGGGGGAAATGCAAACTAAAAGTTCAAAAGTAATTTAAAAACAATAATGATAATAAAAGTCAGTACATTGCAGAATCTATAAGATAATACTTAAAAGATATTATATAGGAAAACTCAGAGTACCAATTACTTAGATAAATAAAAATACATGAATGAAAATAAACATTAAATATGCAAATGAAAAATATTAAAAAGCTATAATAAAAGGAAATAGAAGAAATGATAAAATAAAGGAAAAAGCAGAGAGTAACAGTAAGAATAAAAGCTTTAAGACTAATTAAAAAGTGTAAAAGTTGGTGCTTTATAAAAATTAATTAGATAAATTATTATTTAACCTAATTAATTAAAAAATGAGAAAAATATACATTTAAGTGAATATGATGAAGGAAAAATAACTATAGAGACAGGAGTTCTATTAAAGGTGAGTGCTGCCAAGAAAACAGGCTTCTCTCCTCTCCTAGTTCCCAGCCGAGGGCTATAGTTTCTCTCCAGGAGGGACAGACCACCAGCATTTCTCATCTATATCCCACTAGCTTTCAGTTGCAGGAGCTCTATTCCAGGAAAAACCAGCTGAGAGGTCTGGGGCTTATTTCTTTCAAACTCAGCTACCAATCACAGAAGAGAAGTTCTACTCCAGGCAGGACAGGCAGGTAATATTGGATCCCAATTATCCACCCTTACTTGTTTTATAGGACAGTAATTTTCGTAATGGAAGTTGGGTTAAGAAGAACAAGGGTCACTGCTCTGACTCAGTGACCCACCTATAGATCAGAGGTGTCTGTCCCCATTCCCTGCTTAAAAGCAGTGGCACAGAGTTTCACCTCAGGAAGAGAGGCAAATCCTAAGAACTGAGAGCTCCATAGTTCACAGCTCTCACTAAGGGGACTGACTTTATTTTCAAAGAGATGGGAAAGTTGGAGGCTAAGGGCACTGTCAAAAACAATGGAAGCATTGATGGTAAGCAATTAAGAAGGGGTTGTCAGTTACATGACAGCAACAAGTGAAACCACAGTGCTGCCAGAAGTTTAATGGAGAGAACCAGGAAAAAGAGTTTTTTTGAGCTCAGAACAGCATCAAAGACGGTCTCAAAGACTACTCCTTCAAAGAGTTCAAATTTAATTTGATTATACTGTGGAGTAATTTATTCCTCAGGGATAAATTATTGTCAAAAACAATTAGAACAATCAGCTAGCAATTAGTGAAGGGAAACAGCTGAGAGAATTTGTCACTAGCAGACCTCCCTTACAAGAAATACTAAAGGAAATTCTTCAAGATGAAAGCAAGTAAGACCAGAAAGCAAAAGAATGGAAGAAAAATAAAACATGCAATTTCCAGCAAAATGGGACAGGAGGGGCTTTAAATAAGAAAATAACAATAGAAATAAAGAGGGGCATTACATAATGATAAAAAGTCAATCACAAGGGAGATATAATAAATATAAACATATGCACCTAATAAGAGACAAAATGCGTGAAGCAAAAATTGACAGAATTGAAGAGAGGAATAGACAAGTCAAAGATAATAGCTGGTGGAACAACAGAAACTCTCATTCATTTCTGGTGGGAATGCAAAATGGTATAGTCACTTTGGAAGACAGTTTAGCAGTTTTTTACAAAACTAAACATAATTTTTTACCATACAATCTAGTAATTGCATTCCTTAATATTGGCCCAGAGAATTGGAAATCAATGTATTGTTCTTTAACATATACTATGTCAATAATACATATTAATAAATTTTGTATATAATATAAAATCATATATAAATATAATATTCATTTATACCCTAGCCAAAGACAGCTTTTTTTAAAATGAGAAACAGAGGATATATTCAGTGAAATTTGGAAAAGACAAAAATGCTTTATATATCTACTACTATTTAACATTGTATTGGAAATAACAAGCTGTTAACTGTGGAGCTGTGAGATACATAAGAAAACTTGGAAAAGTATGGGAATCCGGGAGCTAACTTCAGATACTGGAACATACTGAGAAGCCTATGTAATTAAAATAGTATGGTATTAGTAAAAAAATAAGAAGATAGAATAATGGAACACAATAAAAAATCCAGAATCATCTTCAAGAGCAAATGGAAATCTATATGTGTATTGTAAAAGAAGCATCTAAACTGCTAGATAAAAGATAAATATTCTATACTACAAAGCTACAGTAATCAAAACAGTATGGGACTGGCACAAAAACAAATAAACCCACACACCTATGGGCAATTAATCTATGACAAAGGAGGCAAGAATATACAACCGATAAAAGACAGTCTATTCAATAAGTGGTGCTGGGAAAACTGGACAGCTACATGTAAAAGAATGAAATTAAAACATTCTCTAACACCACACACAAAAAGAAACTCAAAATGAAAAAAAAAAAAAAAGAAAAAAAAAGAAACTCAAAATGGATTAAAGACCTAAATGTAAGGCTGGATACTATAAAATTCTTAGAAGTAAACATAGGCAGAACACTCTTTGACATAGATCACAGCAATACCTTTGTGGGTCCACCTCCTAGAGTAATGAAAATAAAAACAAAAATAAACAAATGGGACTAATTAAACTTAAAAGCTTTTGCACAGCAAAGGAAACCATCAATGAAAAGAAAAGACAACTCACAGAATGGGAGAAAATATTTGCAAACAATGTGACCAACAAGGGATTAATCTCCAAAACATACAAACAGCTCATGCAGCTCTACCTGAAAAAAACAAACAACCCAATCAAAAAATGGGTGGAAGATATAAATAGACATTTCTCCAAAGAAGATATATAGATGGCCAAAAAACACATGAAAAGGTGCTCAACATTACTAATTATTAGAGAAATGCAAATGAAAACTACAATGAGGTATCATCTCACACCAGTCAGAATGGCCACCATCAAAAAATCTACAAACAACAAATGCTGGAGAGAGTGTGGAGAAAAGGGTACCCTCCTACACTGTTGGTGGGAATGTAAAATGGTGCAACCACCATGGGGAAGAGTATGGAGGTTTCTTAAAAAATTAAAAATAGAACTACTATATAATGCAGCAATCCCACTCCTGGGCATATATCTGCAGAAAACCATAATTAGAAAAGATACATGCACCCAATGTTCACTGCAGCACTATTTACAATAGCTAAGACATGAAAGCAACCTAGATATTCATCAACAGAGGAATGGATAAAGATGTGGACATAGATACAATGGAATATTACTCAGCCATAAAAAAAGAATGAAATAATTCCATTTGCAGAAACATGGATGGATCTAGAAATTATCATACTGAGTGAAATAAGTCAGAGAAAGACAAATATTATATAATATCACTTATATGTGGACTCTAAAAAAAACATGATACAAATGAACTTAATTACAAAACAGAAACAGACTCACAGACTTTGAAAACAAACTTATGGTTACCAAAGGGGAAACGTGGGGGAGAGGGATAAATTGGAGGTTGGGATTAAGATATACATACTACTATACATAAAACAGATAATCAACAAGGACCTATTGCATAGCACAGGGAATTCTACTCAATATTCTGTAATAACCTATATGGGAAAAGAATCTGAAAAAGAATATCTATATATATATATATAGATATTATATATATATATATTTACATATATATATAGATAGATATAGATATTATATATATATTTACATATATATATATATATATATATAAAACGGAATTACTTTTCTGTACACCTGAAACTAATGCAACATTGCAAATCAGCTATACTCAAATATAAAATAAAAAAATAAATTAAAAAAAGAAAAAATAAAGATATTCTAAATAAATGGCTTTATGACAAGGTACTCATTTATAAAAAATATAAAATTGTACCATACCTCTTGCACCATATACCAAATAAATAGTTCACAGATTTAAATTTTAAAAAACACAATTTATAGACTACAGGAATAAATTCTTTTGTAACTTGAGATATGGAAAGCTTTTTAACCAAAGCTCAGAAATAATACAAGAAAGAAATGATAAATTCAACTACATTAACACACACAGATAAATATATGAACCAAATTAAAAGTAATATGACAATATTGAAAAAATATTTGCAACTTGTATCAATGACAAGGAATTAACCTCATTAATGTATAAAGAGCTCTTAAGATTGAAAATAAAAATTAAAATCTAGTAGAACATGGGAAAGATATAAATAGACATTCAAAGATGAAAAAATTCTCCTTTAACATACAAAATATAATCTAGCTCAAAATAAGAAAAATACAAAATACAAAGGTGTACACAATCTCTGTTGCTGTGGCTGTTAAAAAACAGACTCTTTAATATACTATGGGTAAGAGTGCAAAATGGTACAATCCAAATGTACGATTTTAGTATCTCTAAAAATTACATAAAATAGCCTTTGTAAATGCTATTTGCAAATGCAATAGTGTTATTTGTAAAATGGTGGTAATAAATCCAAATATGCATATTAAGTAACACTTTATAAATGATGGCATATTAAATTATACTACCTTACAATATCATGAGAAAGTCTCTATCTAATAATGTAATGTGATTTCCAGGATATATTTTTAAGTGAGGAAAACAAGGTTCAAAGCACTGCATATAGTACATTACTGTTTGTGTGAGAAAGTGAAACACATATGCACAATTATATGCTTCTTGGCAAAGAAAATACACTGGAAGAATAAATTAGAAATTAATTCATATAAATAGTTTCCCCTGAGATTAGGGATTGGAGTAGAAGGAAAAGGAATGAATGCAAAATTCAGAATACTTTTTGAAAAAAAAAATTGAAGTATATTTGCTGTACAATATTATGTAAGTTACAGGTATATAGTATAATAATTCATAATTTTTAAAGATTATGCTCCATTTATAGTAATTATAAAATACTGGCTATATTCCCTGTGTTGTACACTATATCCTTGTAGCTAATTTTATACCTAATAATCTGTACCCTTTACTCTCCTATCCCTATTGCCCCTCCCCATTTCCTCTCCCACTGGTAATCACTAGTTTGTTCTCTATAACCGTGAATCTGCTCCTTTTATGTTATATTCACTATTGTGTTGTATTTTTTAGATTCCACATATAAGTGATATCACACAGTATTTGTCTTTCTATCTGACTTATTTCACAAAAACACTAATTTGAAAAGACGTGTGCCCTAATGTTCATAGCAGCATTATTTACAATTGCCAAGATATGGAAGCAACCTAAGTGTCCATCAACAGATGAATGGATAAAGAGGATGTGGTGTGTGTGTGTGTATACATATATATTTATATACACTACTCAGTCATAAAAAAGAATGAAATTTTGCCATTTGTAGCAACATGGATGGACTTGGAGGACATTACACTAAGTGAATTAAGTCAGACAGAATACCTTTTAATATAGTCTGCCTTTGAATCATGTATTTATGTTTTTTAATAACTTTTTCACATTTATAGTTAAAATATAAAATAAAACATACTAATTCACTATAAAACATATAAATATAAATATTGTACAATTTACACATATATAAATATTGTACCATTTATACAATGATCTATTGATTCACACATCATCTGTCTATCCAATCTAGAAATATTTATTGAGAGCTTCTTTTGCGCCAGTAACTGTTCTAAATACAACAGAAAACTATAGAGCATGGTACCTGTTTACAAGGAACTGATTTGGCTAGACCTGCCCTTTTCAGTAGGAATGTTCCAACCAAAATGGGCCACAAAATCCATTTTAGACCTGCCTGGGCTTCACAGCATTTGCATGCATGACCATTGATTTAAATAAGTGATTTTGTAACAAAATTCATAGTAAAAACAATCAATAGGAATGAAATATTTAGGTTATGTTCAGAACAATAAGATATTTAATACACAGCTAGGGACTGATGTGCTGATTATCACTGTGGAATAAAGTTGTGGGATGGTCTTAGAGAAGGGAAAAATTCTCAAGTATTTAACTTCTTACTATTATTCTATGAAGGAAATAATGAAGATAAAAACACTCTGCTGAGTATTTCCTGTGATACAGACCTTCCACTTAGGGCTTTTTTATTCTTGTCCCCTTATTTATCTCCATAGAAGGTTATCCTCATTTTACATATACATAAACTAAGGCATACAGATGTTAATAAATTTAACTGATATACTGAGAAAATTACCTGAGATGAAGATAATTAGTCTTAAATTCAGCGGGTATATTTCTATTCACTACTCATAGTAAGTCTAAAAGTAAAAAATATAGTTTCTGAGGAAAGAGGTCAAACAGTACTGGCTGAAAGAAAAAATAGGCCAATATGAAGCAAGAAAGTACTGAATACTTTAAATAAATGTATATCTATAGGCTTCATATTGTATATCCATTAACAGGCAAATATTAAGGAGATGTTAAAAATAATATCATTAATAAGGAAAAGTCTTTTCCTTTTTTAAGCTCTACATTTATTTTAATAAAAAAGATTATGCTTTATTTTCCCATCTGTTGTTTGTAATAATAAAAATAGAGTGTTTGAAAATTTTTCTTAGCCCAGACAAATTCATCCCAAGTGTATATTTGGAAATGCAATTTCTAAACCCTTGGTTTTGTTTACTCAAGGGTCTTGGTATTAGGAGAAATGGATAAAGATTGGAAATAAGCGGGGGGCGGTTTTGATTTTCATAAAGTAATCATGATAGGGTGGGGGGAGGGAGTATGAGCTAGGCTTGGAGGTTAAGGGAAAAAAAATAGCAATATAAAATAAATAAGGGCCAAGTAGATTGGTTCAAGATGGCGGAGTAGAAGGACGTGGGCTCACTCCCTCTTGTGAGAGCACCAGAATCACAACTAACTGCTGAAAAATCATTGACAGGAAGACACTGGAACTCACCAAAAAAGATACTCCACAAGCAAAGACAAAGGAAAAGCCACTATGAGATGGTAGGAGGGGCACAATCACAATAAAATCAAATCTCATAACCGCTGGGTGGGTGACTCACAAACTGGAAAACAATTATACCACAGCAGTCCACACAATGGAGGGAAGGTTCTGAGCCCCATGTCAGGCTTCCCAACCGGGGGGTCTGGCAACCGGAGGAGGAATTCCTAGAGAATCAGACTTTGAAGGCTAGGGGGATTTGATTGCAGGACTTTGACAGGACTGGGGGAAACAGAGAGTCCACTCTTGGAGGGCACACACAAAGTAGTGTGTGCATCAGGACCCAGGGAAAGGAAAAGTGACCCCATAGGAGACTGAACCAGACCTACATGCTAGTGTTGGAGGGTCTCCTGCAGAGGCAGGGTATGACCGTGATTCACTGCTGGGACAAGGACACTGGCAGCAGAAGTTCTGGGAAGTACTCCTTGGCGTGAGTCCTCCAAGAGTCTGCCATTAGCCCCACCAAAGAGCTGGGAAGGCTCCAGATCTGGGTTGCCTCAGGCCAAACAACCAACAGGGAGGGAACCCAGCCCTACCCATCAGCAGACAAGCCGATTAAAGTTTTACTGAGCTCTGCCCACCAGAGCAATACCAGCTCTAGCCACCACCAGTCTCTCCCATCAGGAAGCTTGCATAAGCCTCTTACAGAGCCTCATCCACCAGAGAGCAGACAGCAGAAGCAGGAAGAACTACAATTCTTCAGCCTGCGGAATGAAAACCACATTCACAGAAAGATAGACAAAATGAAAAGGCAGAGGACTATGCACTAGATGAAGGAACAAGATAAAACCCCAGAAAAACAACTGAATGAAGTGGAGATAGGCAATCTTCCAGAAAAAGAATTCAGAATAATGATAGTGAAGATGATCCAGGACCTTGGTAAAAGAATGGAGGCAAAGATCGAGAACATGCAAGAAATGTTTAAAAAGACCTAGAAGAATTAAAGAACAAACAAACAGAGGTGAACAATAGAGTAACCAAAATGAAAAATAAATTAAAAGGAATTGATGGCAGAATAACTGAGGCAGAAGAACGGGTAAGACAGAATGGCGGAATTCACTGCCAAGGGCCAGAATAAAGAAAAAAGAATGAAAAGAAAAGGAGACAGCCTAAGAAACCTCTGGGACAACACTAAATACACCAACATTTCCCAGAAGGAGAAGAGCAAGAGAAAGGACCAGAGAAAACATTTGAAGACATTATAATCGAAAATTTCCCTAACATGGTAAAGGAAATATCCACCCAAGTTCAGGAGGTTCAGAGAATCCCAGGCAGGATAAACCCAAGTAGAAACATGCCGAGACACAAAGTAATCAAATTGACAAAAATTAAGGACAAAGAAAAATTATTAAAAGCAAAAGGGAAAAATGACAATAACATACAAGGGAACTCCCATAACATTAACAGTTGATACTCAGAAGAAACTCTACAAGCCAGAAGGGAGTGCCACGATATATTTAAAGTGGTGAAAGGGAAGAGCCTAGAACCAATATTACCCTACCCAGCAAGGATCTCATTCAGATTTGACAGAGGAATCAAAAGCTTTACATACAAGCAAAAGGTAAGAAAATTCAGCACCTCCAAACAAGCTCTACAACAAATGCTAAAGGAACTTCTCTAAGTGGGAAAGACAGAGAAGAAATGGATCTACTAAAACAAACCCAAAACAATTAAGAAAATGGTAATAGGAACATACATATCGATAATTACCTTAAGTGTGAATGGATTAAATGCTCCAACCAAAACACAAAGGCTCAATAAATGGATCCAAAAACAAGACACATATATATGATGTCTACAAGAGACTCACTTCAGACCTAGGGAACACATGCAGAATGAAAGTGAGGGGATGGAAGAAGATATTCCATGCAAATGGAAATCAAAAGAAAGCTGGAGGGGGCTACCCTGGTGGTGCAGTGGTTGATAGTCTGCCTGCTGATGCAGGGTACATGGGTTTGTGCCCCAGTCCGGGAAGATCCCACATGCTGCGGAGCAGCTGGGCCGGTGAGCCATGGCCGCTGGGCCTGTGCATCCAGAGCCTGTGCTCTGCAACAGGAGAGGACACAACAGTGAGAGGCCTGTGTACCACCAGCAAAAAAAAAAAAAAAAAAAGAAAGCTGGAGTAGCAATACTCATATCAGATAAAATAGGCTTTAAAATAAAGAATGTTACAGAGACAAGGAAGGACACAACATAATGATCAAGGGATCAATCCAAGAAGAAGACATAACAATTATAAATACATATGCACCCAACATATGAGCATCTCAATACATAAGGCAAATGCTAACAGCTACAAAATAAGGAATAGACAGTAACACAATAATAGTGGGGGACTTTAACACCTCACTTACACCAATGGACAGATCATCCAAAATGAAAATTAACAAGGAAACACAAGCTTTAAATGACACAATAGACCAGATAGATTTAATTGATATTTATAGGACATTCTATCCAAAAACAGCAGATTACACTTTCTTCCCTAGTGCACATGGAACATTCTCAAGGACAGATCACATCTTGGGTCACAAATCAAGCCTCAGTAAATTTAAGAAAAGTGAAATCATATGAAGCATCTTTTCTAACCACAGAGCTATGAGATTAGAAATGAATTACAAGGAAAAAACCGTAAAAAACACAAACACATGGAAGCTAAACAATCTGTTACTAAATAACCAAGAGATCACTGAAGAAATCAAAGAGGAAATCAAAGAATACCTACAGACAAATGACAATGAAAACATGATGATCCAAAACTTATGGGATGCAGCAAAAGCAGTTCTAAGTGTGAAGTTTATAGCAATACAATCTTAACTCAAGAAACAAGAAAAATCGCAAAGAATCTAACCTTATACCCTAATGAATTAGAGAAAGAAAAACAAAACAAAAAAAACCCCTAAAGTTAGTAGAAGGAAAGAAATCATAAAGATCAGAGCAGAAATAAATGAAAAAGAAGTGAAGGAAACAACAGCAAAGATCAATAAAACTAAAAGCTTGTTCTTTGAGAAGATAAATAAAATTGATAAACCTTTGGCCAGACTCTTCAAGAAAAGGAGGGAGCAGACTCAAATCAATAAAATTAGAAATGAAAAAGAAGTTACAACAGACACCACAGAAATACAAATCATCATAAGAGACTACCACAATTAACTCTATGCCAATAAAATGGACATTCTGGAAGAGATGGACATTCTTAGAAAGGTATAACCTTGCAAGACTGAACCAGGAAGATATAGAAAATAGGAACAGCGCAATCATAAGTAATGAAATTGAAACTGTGATTAAAAATCTCCCAACAAACAAAAGTCCAGGACCAGATGGCTTCACAGGTGAATTCTATCAAACATTTAGAGAAGAGCTAACACCCATCCTTCTCAAACTCTTCCAAAAGACTGCAGAGGAAGGAACGCTCCCAAACTCATTCTATGAGGCCACCATCACCCTGATACCAAAACCAGACAAAGATGTCACAAAAAAAGAAAATTATAGAACGTTATCACTGATGAATACAGATGCAAAAATACTCAACGAAATACTGGCAAACAGAATCCAACAGCACATTAAAAGGATCATACAACATGATAAAGTGGGATTTATCCCAGGGATGCAAGGATGCTTCAATATATGCAAATCAATCAATGTGATACACCATATTAACAAATTGAAGAATAAAATCCATATGATCATCTCAATAGATGCAGAAAAAGCTTTTGACAAAATTCAACACCCATTTATGACAAAAACTCTCCAGAAAGTGGGCAGAGAGGGAACCTACCTCAACATAATAAAGGCTATATACAACTAACCCACAGCAAACATCATTCTCAATGGTGAAAAACTGAAAGCATTTCCTTTAAGATCAGGAACAAGACCATGATATCCACTCTCGCCACTATTATTCAACAGAGTTTTGGAAGTCCTAGCTATGACAATCAGAGAAGAAAAAGAAATAAAAGGAATACAAACTGGAAAAGAAGTAAAACTGTCACTGTTTGCAGATGACATGATACTATACATAGAAAATCCTAAAGATACCACAAGAAAACTACTAGAGCTAATCAATGAATTTTATAAGGTAGCAGGATAGAAAATTAATGCACAGAAATATCTTTCATTCCTATGGACTAACAATGAAAGGTCAGAAAGAGAAATTAATGAAACAATGCCATTCACCATTGCAACAAAAAGAATAAAATACCTAGGAATAAACCTACCTGAGGAGGTAAAAGTCACACATACTCAGAAAACTGTAAGACGCTCATGAAAGAAATCAAAGATGACACAAATGGAGAGATATACCATGTTCTCGGATAGGAAATCAACATTGTGGAAATGACTGTATTACCCAAAGCAATCGACAGATTCAATGAAATCCCTGTCAAAGTACCAATGGCATTTTTTACAGAACTGGAACAAAAAATCTTCAAATTTGTATGGAGACACAAAAGACCCCAAATAGCCAAAGCAATCTTGAGGTAAAATAAATGGAGCTGGAGGAATCAGACTCCCTGACTTTAGACTATACTACAAAGCTACAGTAATCAAGACTACATGATACTGGAACAAAAACAGAGATATAGATCAATGGAACAGGATAGAAAGGCCAGAGATAAACCCACACACTTTTGGTCACCTTATCTTTGATAAAGGAGGCAAGAGTATACAATGGAGAGAAGACAGACTCCTCAATAAGTGGTGCTGGGAAAATTGGACAGCTACATGTAAAAGAATGAAATTAGAACACTCCCTAACACTGTACACAAAAATAAACTCAAAATGGATTAAAGACCTAAATGTAAGACTGGACACTATAAAACTCTTAGAGAAAAACATAGGAAGAACACTCTTTGACATAAATCACAGCAAGATCTTTTTTGACCTACCTCCTAGAGTAATGGAAATAAAAACAAAAATAAACATATGGGACCTATGACACTTAAAAGCTTTTGCACAGCAAAGGAAACTATAAACAAGACGAAAAGACAACACTCAGAATGGGAGAAATCATTTGCAAACGAATCAACGGATAAAGGATTAATCTCCAGAATATATAAACAGCTCATGCAGCTCAATATTAAAAAAAAAAAAAAAAGGTCAAAAAATGGGCAAAAGACCTAAATAGACATCTCTCCAAAGAAGACATACAGATGGCCAAAAGGCAAATGAAAAGAGGCTCAACAGCAGTAATTATTAGAGAAATGCAAATCAAAACTACAATGAGTTATCACCTCACACCAGTTAGAATAGGCATCATCAGAATATTTATGAACAACAAATACTGGAGAGGGTGTGGAGAAAAGGGAACCCTCTTCCACTGTAGGTGGGAATGTAAATTGATACAGCCACTCTGGAGAACAGCATGGAGGTTCCTTAAAAAACTAAAACTAGAATTACCATATGAGCCAACAATTCCACTGCTGGGCATATACCCTGGGAAAACCATAATTCAAAAATACACATGCACCTCAGTGTTCACTGCAGCACTATTTACAATAGCCAGGTCATGGAAGCAACCTAAATGCCCATTGACAGTTGAATGGATAAAGAAGATGTGGTACATATATACAATGGAAACGAAAAAGGAACTAAATTAGGTCATTTGTAGAGACGTGGATGGACCTAGAGACTGTCATAAAGAGTAAAGTAAGTCAGAAGGAGAAAAACAAATACCATATATTAAAGCATATATGTGGAATCTAGAAAAATGGTACAGATGAACTGGTTTGTAAGGCAGAAATAGAGACACAAATTTAGAGAACAAATGTATGGAAACCAAGGGGGTAGCTTGGAGGCGGGGATGATGGTGGTGGGATGAATTGGGAGATTGAGATTGGCATATATACACTAACATGTATAAAATACATAACTAATAAGAATGTGCTGTATAATAAATAAATAAATAAAATAAAATAAAACAAAATAAATAAGGGCCATGGTCCAGATAGATGGCTATGGACAGCCATGATCTGTTCCCTGTGATTAACTCCTCTACGTATTTTTTGTTTTGTTTTGTTTGTTTTGCGATACGCGGGCCTCTCACTGTTGCGGCCTCTCCTGTTGTGGAGCACAGGCTCTGGACGTGCAGGCTTGGTGGCCATGGCTCACGGGCCCAGCTGATCCACGGCATGTGGGATCTTCCTGGGCCAGGGCATGAACCTGTGTCCCCTGCATCAGCAGGCGGACTCTCAACCACTGCGCCACCAGGGAAGCCCTCTATGTATATTTGAGATACTGAAAGTTATTCAAGAGTGATCTATCAGACAAAATAGACTTTAAAATAAAGCCTATCAGAAGAGACAAAGAAGGACACTAATAATGATCAAGGGATCGATCCAAGAAGAAGATATAACAATTGTAAATATTTATGCACCCAACATAGGAGCACCTCAATACATAAGGCAATAACTAACAGCCATAAAAGGGGAAATCGACAGTAACACATTCATAGTAGGGGACTTCAACACCCCACTTTCACCAATGGACAGATCACCCAAAATGAAAATAAATAAGGAAACACAAGCTTTAAATGATACATTAAATAAGATGGACTTAATTGATATTTATAGGACACTCCATCCAAAAACAACAGAATACACATTTTTCTCAAGTGCTCATGGAACATTCTCTAGGATAGATCATATTTTGGGTCACAAATCAGCCTTGGTAAATTTAAGAAAATTGAAATTGTATCAAGTATCTTTTCCAACCACAACAACATGAGACTAGATATCAATTACAGGAAAAGATCTGTAAAAAATACAAACACATGGAGGCTAAACAATACACTACTTAATAACGAAGTGATCACTGAAGAAATCAAAGAGGAAATAAAAAAATACCTAGAAACAAACGACAATGGAGACACAATGACCCAAAACCTATGGGATGCAGCAAAAGCAGTTCTAAGAGGGAAGTTTATAGCAATACAAGCCCACCTTAAGAAGCAGGAAACATCTGGAATAAACAACCTAACCTAGCACCTCAAGCAATTAGAGAAAGAAGAACAAAAAACCCCCAAAGCTAGCAGAAGGAAAGAAATCATAAAAATCAGATCAGAAATAAATGAAAAAGAAATGAAGGAAACAATAGCAAAGATCAATAAAACTAAAAGCTGGTTCTTTGAGAAGATTAACAAAATTGATAAACCATTAGCCAGACTCATCAAGAAAAAAAGGGAGAAGACTCAAATCAATAGAATTAGAAATGAAAAAGGAGAAGTAATAACTGACACTGCAGAAATAAAAAGATCATGAGAGATTACTACAAGCAACTATATGCCAATAAAATGAACAATCTGGAAGAAATGGACAAATTCTTAGATAAGCACAAACTACCAAGACTGAATTAGGAAGAAACAGAAAATATGAACAGATCAATCACAAACACTGAAATTGAAACTGTGATGAAAAATCTTCCAACAAACAAAAGCCCATGACCAGATGGCTTCACAGGTTAATTCTATCAAACATTTAGAGAAGAGCTAACACCTATCCTTCTCAAACTCTTCCAAAATATAGCAGAGGGAGGAACACTCCCAAACTCATTCTACGAGGCCACCATCACCTTGATACCAAAACCAGACAAGGATGTCACAAAGAAAGAAAACTACAGGCCAATATCACTGATGAACATAGATGCAAAAATCCTCAACAAAATACTAGCAAACAGAATCCAACAGCACATTAAAAGGATCATACACCATGATCAAGTGGGGTTTATTCCAGGAATGCAAGGATTCTTCAATATACGCAAATCTATCAATGTGATTAACCATATTAACAAATTGAAGGAGAAAAACCATATGATCATCTCAATAGATGCAGAGAAAGCTTTTGACAAAATTCAACACCCATTTATGATAAAAACCCTGCAGAAAGTAGGTGTAGAGGGAACTTTCCTCAATATAATAAAGGCCGTATATGACAAGCCCACAGCCAACATCATCCTCAATGGCGAAAAACTGAAAGCATTTCCACTAAGGTCAGGAACAAGACAAGGTTGCCCACTCTCACCACTCTTATTCAACATAGTTTTGGAAGTTTTAGCCACAGCAATCAGAGAAGAAAAGGAAATAAAAGGAATCCAAATCGGAAAAGAAGAAGTAAAGCTGTCACTGTTTGCAGATGACATGATACTATACATAGAGAATCCTAAAGATGCTACCAGAAAACTACTAGAGCTAATCAATGAATTTGGTAAAGTAGCAGGATACAAAATTAATGCACAGAAATCTCTGGCACTCCTGTATACTAGTGATGAAAAATCTGAAAGTGAAATCAAGAAAACACTCCCATTTACCACTGCAACAAAAAGAGTAAAATATCTAGGAATAAACCTAGCTAAGAAGACAAAAGACCTCTATGCAGAAAAATATAAGACACTGATGAAAGAAATTAAAGATGATACAAATAGATGGAGAGATATACCATGTTCTTGTATTCGAAGAATCAACATTGTGAAAATGACTCTACTACCCAAAGCAATCTATAGATTCAGTGCAATCCCTATCAAACTACCATTGGGATTTTTCACAGAACTAGAACAAAAAAATTCACAATTTGTATGGAAACACAAAAGACCCCAAATAGCCAGTGAAATCTTGAGAACAAAAAACGGAGCTGGAGGAATCAGGCTCCCTGACTTCAGACTATACTACAAAGCTACAGTAATCAAGACAGTATGGTACTGGCACAAAAACAGAAAGATAGATCAATGGAACAGGATAGAAAGCCCAGAGATAAACCCACGCACATATGGACACCTCATCTTTGATAAAGGTGGCAGGAATATACAGTAGAGAAAGGACAGCCTCTTCAATAAGTGGTGCTGGGAAAACTGGACAGATACATGTAAAAGTATGAGATTAGATCACTCCCTAACACCGTACACAAAAATAAGCTCAAAATGGATTAAAGACCTAAATGTAAGGCCAGAAACTATCAAACTCTTAGAGAAAAACATAGGCAGAACACTCTATGACATAAATCACAGCAAGATCCTTTTGACCCTTCTCCTATAGAAATGGAAATAAAAACAAAAATAAACAAATGGGATCTAATGAAACTTAAAAGCTTTTGCACAGCAAAGGAAACCATAAACAAGACCAAAAGACAACCCTCAGAATGGGAGAAAATATTTGCAAATGAAGCAACTGACAAAGGATTAATCTCCAAAATTTACAAGCAGCTCATGCAGCTCAATAACAAAAAAATAAACAACCCAATCCAAAAATGGGCAGAAGACCTAAATAGACATTTCTCCAAAGAAGATATACAGACTGCCAACAAACACATGAAAGAATGCTCAACATCATTAATCATTAGAGAAATGCAAATCAAAACTACAATGAGATATCATCTCACACCAGTCAGAATGGCCATCATCAAAAAATCTAGAAACAATAAATGCTGGAGAGGGTGTGGAGAAAAGGGAACACTCTTGCACTGCTGGTGGGAATGTGAATTGGTTCAGCCACTATGGAGAACAGTATGGAGGTTCCTTAAAAAACTACAAATAGAACTACCATATGACCCAGCAATCCCACTACTAGGTATATACCCTGAGGAAACCAGAATTCAGAAAGAGTCATGTACCAAAATGTTCATTGCAGCTCTATTTACAATAGCCCGGAGATGGAAACAACCTAAGTGCCCGTCGTCGGATGAATGGATAAAGAAGATGTGGCACATATATACAATGGAATATTACTCAGCCATAAAAAGAAACGAAATTGAGCTATTTGTAATGAGGTGGATAGACCTAGAGTCTGTCATACAGAGTGAAGTAAGTCAGAAAGAGAAGGACAAATACCGTATGCTAACACATATATATGGAATTTTTTAAGAAAAAAAGTCATGAAGAACCTAGGGGTAAGACAGGAATAAAGACAGAGACCTACTGGAGAACAGACTTGAGGATATGGGGAGGGGGAAGGGTGAAGTGTGTTAGGGCGAGAGAGAGACATGGACACATATATACTAACAAACGTAAGGTAGATAGCCAGTGGGAAGCAGCCGTGTGGCACAGGGATACCGGTTCGGTGCTTTGTGACCACCTGGAGGGGTGGGATAGGGACGGCTGGAGGGAGGGAGACGAAGAGGGAAGAGATATGGGAACATATGTATATGTATAACTGATTCACTTTGTTATAAAGCAGAAACTAACACACCATTGTAAAGCAATTATACCGCAATAAAGATGTTAAAAAAAAAGTGAGCTCTTTCTAAATATGACAGATTTTAACAAATTTAATTACGTTTCAAACGACCCATGTTATTACTAAGTAGACTTAATTTTAAAGAATATTATTTCCTTATATTTTTTAAAGTTTTGTCCTATTTTTATATTGTGTGTGTTTAGCCTTTCTTTTGAGTTCACTTTGCTTTTTGTGAAAATGTATACAAAATACTGGCAAACTCTCAGAGTCTTTTTAAATCTGAAAGTGTCTTTATTTTGCTTTTACTCTTGAATGAGAATTCACCTCAGTAAAAGCTCCAGATTGTTAGTTAATTTCTCTCAACACTGTGAAGGTATCATTCCATTCTCTCTGGCTTTCATGGTTGTTTTCCAGAAGTCTGTGTCAACCTAATTGTTGCTCGTTTTGCAGGTAATCTCTTTTGTGGCTTGTTGGCTTTTAAGATTTCTTTAACCTTTTTTATTCTGCAGTTTCACTGCAAGATATCTAGTTAGGGGTTTGAGTTTATTCTTCTTTTTGCACAGAGTATACTTTTGATCTGAGGCATTATTGTCCTTCTTCAGTTCTGGAAAATTAAGAGCTATTGTACCTTCAAATATTGCTTTTATATTACTCTTTCTTCTCCAGAGACAAGCTTTGGGATCATAATGACTGACCAAATTCTGGCTGATCATTAACTGTGTGGCTACAGATGCTTTATATAGCCATTCTGTGCATTGGTCAATGTATACACATACATACACAGACACACACTAATTTTTTTGAAACCATGATTCTTTACCATTCCTTTATATTACCTATCTATTTCTGTGTGTCTTTCTTAATGATCTCTTCAGTCTTACCCTGTTTGGAGTTTATCCCATTTTTATTTATAACTGCACTTTTTCATTTGCAAGTCTTGATCATTTGTTGTTTGGTGTTTCCTGCTTGTTTTAGTTTCATGATTTTTCCTTTTTTAAATATAAGATTTGATCATGCGTCTTGTACTTTTCTCTTGCATATTACCAAATTTTTGTTTTGTTTTGTTTTGTTTTTGTTTGGGTTTTTTTTTTTGGATTGCAGGGTGAATCTTGATCTCTATGTCTGTACTCACCCAGCCCTACCAAGCACCTTTTGGGCAGCCTCTAACTGGTCCTAGGAACTCCTAAACCTGTACTAGACTTTTAATGGCATTTCTGTATCTTGTTCAGTAATGACTGTCTGGGATATTGCAGACAAAGTCACTGAGTCAGTGAGCCGTTTGGTTCACTTTCTGGTCAAAAAGTAGGGTCTTTTCCCTCCTACCTCCCTCACTCAATCCACAGTTTCCTATATAACAAAATAGGTCAGCTAACAGATTTTTGGTTTGTATGTATCAATCAAAAAATATTTATCTCTGCCTTTCCCTAGAATTCCTACCCTACTGCATGGCTTTGAGAAGTGTGTCTACTTTCGGTTCCCTTACTGGAAATAGACATTATACCATGGGAACTTAACTCTTGTTCAATGCTGTCTGATTCCAGACTCAAAGCCCTCCATGCCCACAGTAACATATCTAATCTGTATTTTGTGTTTTTGTATAGTCTTGGTCCAAAACAATATTTATCTAATTTTTGAGCTCAGTTTTGTCTTTTTCTCTTTTCATGTATCATTTTCAATAGTATGCATTTGGAGGGCTTCCCTGTTGGTGCAGTGGTTAAGAATCCACCTGCCAATGAAGGGGACATGGGTTCGAGCGCTGGACCGGGAAGATTCCCACATGCTGTGAGGCAACTAAGTCTGTGCGCCACAACTACTGAGCTTGTGCTCTAGAGCCCACGAGCTACAATTACTGAAGCCCATGCACCTAGAGCCCATGCTCCGCAACAAGAGAAGCCACCCCATACCACAACGAAGAGCAGCCCCCGCTCACCGCAACTAGAGAAAGCCTTCAGGCACGAAGACCCAATGCAGCCAAAAATAAATAAATAAAATAAACAAATTTATATTAAAAAATAGTATGCATTTGGAGTAGGGGATGGGGTGGGAGGATGACTAAGTGGAAATTCATGATAACATCTTGAACAGAATTCCTCTCTCACTTTACTTTTCAATGCTTATTGAAATGTGATTTTCAGACCTTTGGACACATATTTCACTTCCATGATTTGTCTAGTAATAATATATTCTGAATATGAACAGCATACTATTTGAAGAACTGAAAACACTGTGAAGGTGTTTAGCTCAGGAAAAAATAGGCTTCGAGTGGAAGGTGCTGAATAACAGTTTTCATATATTTGAGAGGGGGTCAAGTGCAAAGGGATTTAATTTATTAGTAGTTAAAGTGAATAAAGTCAGTTTGACTAAATAGGGTGAAGCCTGAGCTATGGAAAGATGGAATGACAGCTGGAGATACAGTGACTCTCCCAAACCTAAAGTTTTTACTCATAGACTAGGGGGCCATTAAATAGCTTTTAGATCTAGGTACATTAGAATAGAAAGGCTGTAAGTCCTTCCTATAACTGGGATTTTGATTTTAATTTAGTGGAAAGTGAAGTACAGAAAATTTGGAGATTATCTTTTACACTAAAGTTGCCATAAGCTTGAGGCCTTCACACACTCCTAAGAATAAAAGAATGGTATCCTGGACACTTTGTCAATTAAAGCAATTTGTTCTTAATTTCAGTTAGAGTCTCATATAGTAAGACAAATACCTCTTCCTTAGATGTGTCACTTTGGTTTGCAGATCATGGCTCTTTGAATTGAGGCTTAGTGTATTTATTTACTTAAAAAGTACTTCTTTAGCACTTACTGTGAGCAAGAACTGTTTTAAGTGCTTCACAAATATTACCTCAAAAACTCATATGAGGTTGGTAATAATACAGCTCCCAGTTTAGAGATGTAGAAAACTGAGGCATGGAGACATTAAGTAATAGCCTTGAAGTCATAGAGACATTAATGACAGGGGAAAGCTTCAAATCCAAGGAGTCAGGAACCTGAGTCTTTAGGCTTAATCCTTACAGTACTCAACATAGAATCATTCATTAAATCAGAGTTACTATAAAGTTCTTTAGCAACTATACATTTTATGTTGGAAGATACTGAAAATGTTATTTACATGTTAAATCTGGAATGAATTCATTTTACGTAATAATAGCAATTTTATATTATTCTTAATATATTATATTAGCAATTTTATATTATATTATCTATTACATAAAATGTATATGAATATAAAAACAAAAAAGGAAGATAGAAAGGTTACAATAGAATAGCAAGCTAAAATTTAATTATTCATTGCCATCTTCAAATTCACTGACCGTCTACTTTTTCAAATGGGTTTCAGGTGGTAAGAGTGGAAATTAATTGTTGCCTGCTTTCCATTTAAAGAAAGAGTATTAAAGTAATCATGTGAACATATAAGTTTCACTAAAGGACTCCAGTGTGATAAATCACTTCATCAAAAAATTTAAAGCAGCGTTAACAGTACATCCATGACTTATCTAGCAGCAGCCATATTTGTGGAACAATTTATATGTAAATTTTAAAAAATAAATTGATTTTGAAGTTATCTAAGGATGGCTACTTTATATGTATGATTTATGATCAATTGTGAGCATGGTGTTTATCATGCAGACACAAGAAATAAATTGAACAATGAATGCAAATCATAAAAAGTGAAGAAAAGTACCCAAAGACTGTTATACTGACACATGTTCCCAGAAAATTGCATCTCCATTCATGTTCCCTTAAATTGTTGATACATACCTAAAATA
Source organism: Lipotes vexillifer (assembly GCF_000442215.2). Lineage (NCBI taxonomy): Eukaryota > Metazoa > Chordata > Mammalia > Artiodactyla > Lipotidae > Lipotes > Lipotes vexillifer. Next base: position 470,620 of record NW_006777322.1, on the reverse strand, counting down.
ATGCCATGAAAAATTTTCACCATTTCTAATAAAATATGTTACAGATGTATTCTGTTTACATGAAAGGACTTCACTGGTATTCAATCTCAAAAGCCACTTAAATGTATGAAAACTTGGATAGTTTTTCAGATGGATAGATTGATTTTGCTGCTAGATAAAGGTAATACTTTTTAACTCTAATTTTCACTTATTAAATATTGAAAATAAAAAGCACAGTTACTTGAAAAATGTGTTCTTAGCTTTCTGCAAGTGTCCAAGGAGACAATAAGTTTGGATCCTTTTTTCCTTGGTGTAGATCAAGAAAGTCAAGAACTAATTAAGACTGGATATTCTCCCTATTTAATATTTTTCAAATTTATGTGGAAGTTTCTCTGACAGTATTTCAGTTAAGAGCTGGTTTCATACTAAGGCAGTTGACTTCTTTGCAAATACCACTTATTCTGATAAAAATGATAAAAAGTGGTGTATGAAATTTCCTGTAACTATGGCTATAGCTCAATTTTTTTTTTTTTTTTTTTTTTGCGGTACGCGGGCCTCTCACTGTTGTGGCCTCTCCCGTTGCAGAGCACAGGCTCCGGATGAGTAGGCTCAGCGGCCATGGCTCACGGGCCCAGCCGCTCCGCGGCATGTGGGATCTTCCCGGACTGGGGCACGAACCCGTGTCCCCTGCATCGGCAGGCGGACTCTCAACCACTGCGCCACCAGGGAAGCCCTCAATTTTTAATCTATGTGTACATACCACCACAGATTAATCCTCACCTACTTTAACCTCTGTTTCCTTGGGGAATTGTTTTATACCCACTCACATGACTGTCTCAGCAAGTGGAATAAGCCAGGATATAACTGCATATGAATTATCTCTGTGATTACAGTAATTTTTTAAGAGAATATAGTGGCCTAATCCCCTAAATTATGAGGTAAACATTTATAGTTTTCACTGACTGGTATTTTTCATTCCTTAATCCATGTTGGGTAACATGGTGCCTATTGGAGATCACTAAATATGTTTGAATGTGGCATCTGTAAAAACAGTTTCTAGATAGGTTTACTACTATTATAAATTATAAGCATAGATCCCATTTGTAGAATTCTCATTACGTGACAAGCATTGTGGTAAGCTCTTTAAATACTTATATCAGCATCCTCAAACCCTATAGGGTAAACCCTACAATTTGTCATGGCTTTATTCTGTACTTTATGCTGGGTGCATATCATTTACATAGTAAATGAGCAACATACAGAAAACAATAATGCAAATATTTTCTTCTTCAAGTTCATGAACTCCTTAAATCTCTATCAAAAGAGCTCTTGTGATTTCATGGACTCCAGGTTAAAAACCCTTGCAGAAAACTCAATTGACTAAAAGCTAACCAGCTCTGTGGTCAAATTCCATAGTGCTTGGCCACTAGGTGGAGAGGCTGGTCTTCTTGAGGTTATGAACTCTCCCATAAGTATGTTCCCTGTGTACTCTATGAGTACTCGGACACAAACTACAATATATTTTATTTTAAATATTTGATCCTATTGTCTCTAATAAGCATACTTGCATTTTTATGTGAAAATGGGTTTCACTTTATTTCAGAAAATGCTAAGTCATGACATGTCATACCTGAATGCAGAAACATATCAGTGCAGTGTTGCTTTGAAGCTGACCAAGATAATACCCAAATGCTCCACTGGTGTAGCCTGACCTTGATCTTCGGTGGCATGTTGAAACTACTGAAGTCACAAAACTGGAGTATCATTAGTGGAATTTTTTAGTGAATCATCCATATCTATATTATGTCTAGAATATCTTTTTAAACAAGGTATGTTTTAACTATTTTTCACTCATCACTGGCAAACTGTTCTGTTTTTGTGCCACCTCTGCTATGCTCTTATAGTACTGAATATGCACTATTTAGAGATATTCAATGACACAAAACTCCTTATTTACACAATTTCTTCAGGATAACTTTGTCATATACCTCAAAGCTGAGATAGTTTGAGGTTCAAGTCCCCATCAGAATGTAGTACAAATCTCTTCTACAGATAAAAGTAGAGTAAAATAATTATTGACTGGGAATTAAAAAAAACTTTTATAGCTCCTGCTATTGCCTTCTTGCCAAGATGAGCTATCTGCTCATTTATTCTAAATTAGAATTAAGTAGTTAAGCAAAGATCAAGAAGATTATAAAATGGTTTAAAGCCAGCATAGCATTTAGTTTTTCTTTTGTAAATACTACTTTCCCATGCTTATTAGTTAAGTATTATTTAAGATACTATTGGGTCTTAATAGAATGCTCACATCATTAAAAATTTAAGCTGGACATTAAAACATGTATGAAGCTCTATCAAGTATTATGAATGATTAAACAATGAGGAAATATGTTATTACAGTGTATTCAATCTTTAATTTCCATTAAATCCACTTGGTAAGTGTAAGTAGAAACAATACTAACTACAATTCTTGCTCTCAAGTAGTCCTTTACACATTATAAAGAAATGAGGGCCTTACAACACCAATCAATAAGTGATGAAAGGAAACCACACACAGTCGCTGTAATCTGAATGGGACTTTCACAGAAATCTTATTATCCTCCTACTAGGGAGAGTGATGAACAGACATCCTGCTTCCCGCTTTGTAAGCAAATGCCTGTGCATGTAGCACTGTGATTATATTACTATCTTGGGCCTTAGATCATCTTCAGCATCACAGAGTTCTGAAATCCCATTAAGAAATCATTTCAAAGAAACATAAATATTCTTTGAAATAATTTTCAATGCTTTTCTAATTTTTTTTTTTTTTTGTGGTACGCGGGTATCTCACTGTTGTGGCCTCTCCCATTGCGGAGCACAGGCTCCGGACGCGTAGGCTCAGCGGCCATGGCTCACGGGCCCAGCCGCTCCGCAGCATGTGGGATCTTCCTGGACCGGGGCACGAACCTGTGTCCCCTGCATCGGCAGGCGGACTCTCAACCACTGTGCCACCAGGGAAGCCCTAATTTTTTATATAAATGTCTCTTCTAAATTTCTTCTCAGAATGGGAATAAATTCACTTGTATGTATGCACAGAGGGATAAGGGTATACAGTTTATTTTCTTTCTATTTTAATTGCTCTCCTAACTAAATATGACATATAATGCAAATGTTTGCCAAAATTTATATGGGCTATGCTTAACATGTGTAATACTGGAATTTATAACTGAATTGATCCTGAGAAAGCCTTCCTGGGTAAAAATTTTTTTAGAAAAGGAAAAAGTATTGCTATAAAATTGGTTTTTTACTTTTTCTTATGATGTTGTGGTCTAATGAAGAATACTTCATGATATTTAACGCAATTTCCTTTCACTTTTAATTGATCCTCATGGACTTGAGGGAATTTCTCTTTACATATATCCCCAAGGGAGACTTTCCACCTAATTTTTTTTTTTTTTTTTTTGTGGTACGCGGGCCTCTCACTGCTGTGGCCTCTCCCACTGCGGAGCACAGGCTCCGGACGCGCAGGCCCAGAGGCCATGGCTCACGGGCCCAGCCGCTCCGTGGCATGTGGGATCTTCCCAGACCGGGCACGAACCCGTGTCCCCTGCATCGGCAGGCGGACTCTCAACCACTGCGCCACCAGGGAAGCCCCTCCACCTAATTTTTTAAGTAAGTCAGCATCATTCAATTTTCAATGGCCAGAGCCCTAAAATAGGCACATAATTTACACTAAATTCCTCATTTTCTACTTTAGAGTGTTGTTGGATCAGCAGAAGGTTCACACTAATCATACTGATTGTAAGGGTAAAGTAGGCAAGAGATAGTGAAAGCTTTGTATCTTCTGATAAATTAGTTTTAAGTAATATTTTTTCTCTTAAATGCTTATTGTTGTTCTAATTGTGAAGACACATAATTTACTCTTATAATCTGTCTTCCTTAATCTTCCCAGCTAAATTTAGAATTCTTGTGTGTCAAAAATTGTTGGCATTTGGCCATCTGTTGAATTTCTTCCTGGTATCCTGACATGATTAAAAATGTAATTATTTTACTCAAGTTACAAAAAGTAAGCATAATTTGTGGTGCCTGCCAGGTCCTAATAATATCTTTTCCTCTGAGAACATATCCTCCCAACCTCTCACTATTCCTACAGCCTATAAAGATAAAACATAGCGTAACTAGGGTTGTTCTATAGGGTCCTGCTTCCTGGTGATAGCTGATCAGGGATAGCTGACTGCCTTAAACCAAGCTATTAAGATTCTCTTTCCTAGCAATATGAAATGAGAAAGATTTTAATTCAGCCTCAGCTGTTTGCTTGGACTTGAGTTATGCAAACCTGATAGGTGCAGGTGGGGAGGAGCTGCTTTATACACGGAAAAGAGGATAAAGCCAGTTTATTACAGAGAATGAACACATGTACAGTTGAAGCAGAAAAGCATGAGGAAGAGCAAGAGAAAGACAGAGAAAGGAAGGGAGGGGTGGGCAGGAGATATTTGTTAGTCTTCTTATAGCTTTCCAGTTCTTAGTTTCACTTATCTAAAAAGACAGCCAATTTTGAAAATTTGGGGGTTCTTTTATCAAGGTCACATCAATGAGTTCCACTACTTTGTAGCAGTTTATATTTTTTTGTAAGGCAAAGATAACTTCTCACATTTTTGTTTTTCCTCGAAGTACATGTGAGAAGTCATTTGTCTCAGGCCTATAGCTTTTCTTCTAGGTTTGGGAAACACTCCAGACTTTCCTTAAAACTGATGTTTGTCAAATGTGCTGCATGACTTGGTTTCCTAGGTAACAGTGTGTGTTGACTTGGTTGTAAAATTTCTATTTCCTTGAGCTCATACTTGAGGGGGGGGAGGGAGTTCTAAAATATATATAAATCTCAGGATCAGAAATTTCCCTCTCATCTTCCACTACTTCTTGCCACCTGCATCCTCACAGGATCTATATTTATCAACCTTCAAGCAGGATTTGCTGTTCTTCAATTTTCCCACAAGCCCTTAGGAGCTTATTTCTAGCTTTATAACACTCCCAACTTATGTCACCTAATGAGTCATAGGAATGATTTAAAAATTTATATATAATGAAAATTATAATATTAAACCATTCACTGTGCATTCACTGAATATGAAGCACTTTGTCTTTTACATGAATTATTGCATTTGATCTGCATAGCAATCCTAGACACTAAATATGATTATCATTTCTTTTTTTTAATTTTTATTTTATATTGGAGTATAGTTGATTAACAATGTTGTGTTAGTTTCAGGTGTACAGCAAAGTGATTCAGTTATACAAATACATATATTTATTCTTTTTCAGATTCTTTTCCCATTTAGGTTGTTACATAATATTGAGCAGAATTCCCTGTGCTATACAGTAGGTCCTTGTTGGTTATCCATTTTAAATATAGCAGTCTGTACATGTCAATCATTTCTTTTTGGTAGGTTAGGAAACTGAATTTTCATGAAGGTAAAATGACTTAAAGTCATAAATTTGTGAGGTCAAGACTTCAATCCGTGTCTGTAAATGCCAGACTCATGCCCTGGGCCAATATACTACACCAGAAACACAAAGCTATGTGTTCATCTGATATCTTTGTATCAAGGCACATGGGGAGGCAGGAAGAGAATCAGGTTCCCTCAGTGTGGGGCCCCAGAGAATACGTGGGAGAGATATACATTGGCAGGTAGGGAGAAATTTGACTACGGCATTTATCATTATTTATTTATTTTTAAGGGCAGGGAGAACACTGCACTATATCCTTGTCTCACCCATTACATAATGTCTTACTGGTGGCAGGCTCTTAATAACAAGTTGATTGATTAATAATTGGAATCATGGATGTAGCCTCTACTACCATTGCCAGGGCAACTGCCTAAATTGTAGCCTCTCCTTTTACCTTCATAACATAGTTCAATGTAAAAGTCATCTATAAATAATGTTTCTATTTATTTTTTAAAACTTCTGGTATATAACCAAAAAACATTATTGAATAAGCATCTAATAAAATATACGAGTATATGGTAGAAAAGCTTGGACTTGGAGCTTTTTCTTGTCCATTTGTGCTCACAGTTATTTCTCCCACTTTCAACCTCCTGTAATACTCTTTCTATAATAATGTCACTGATTTGCCTTCTAAGAATATTAGAGATTGAAGGAATTCTGTCCTTTGCCATTATTTTTCAGATAAAAAAACTGAGAGTTAAAGAGATAAAGGGGCTCAGCTAATGATCCACCCTATATACAACTGGGGATTGCAGAATAAGAACTAGAATTGGGGTTTCTCAATCACAAGCTCAGTGATATATCTGCTGCATCTCACATAACCACTTTGGTCTATACTGGTTTGGTCATCTTTATTAATTATGTTTTTGGTTACAATAAATAAATACATATACATAAATAAACAAATAAACAAAAAAAAATTTTAAGAGAATTGAACATATTTGAAAAGCACCTCAAACTGCACAAAGCTGGTGGAATCCTGAAGAACCAAATTCAAAAAATTAGCAGGGGCTGAGAGAGATTGGGCACCCAGAACAACTGCCAAAGTCCTGTCATCCTTCAGGACCACAGTAGAGAGCTGTGGGGAAAGCTGTGGCCATAGTGTTACTAGTGGCACTGCTGTTCAAGATAGGATGCAGCCTTTACTACCACTGCTCCTGAAATGATTTCCAGACTGGCTCCTGCTTATTTGCATAAACCGCTCAAGAGTCAAAGTCCCAGTAGGGGGTAGCCCAGGGTAAGGTTAGGTCAGAGGTCCACATTTCAGCTGCCAAGGACCTAGAAGACAACTAATATGCCTCCTTTTTAGTTTTCATAGTGGGAGATAAAACTTTGCCTTTCTTTCTAGAGATTTCCCTAAGCAGAAGGGATTCAGAGATTGGGTAGCTGCAAGTGAGAAGTGTCCACTAAACGTTTTTAAATTGTTTATTTTATTGACAAAAAATTCCCTGGATAAGTTACACAGGCAAGGAAGACTTTAAGACTACTGCAATAGGGGAGAAAGCTTGAACTCAAAAAGCAGGAGAGTTTTTTTTTTTTTTTTAATTGGTACGCGGGCCTCTCACTGTTGTGGCCTCTCCCGTTAAGGAGCACAGGCTCCAGACGCACAGGCTCCGGACGCACAGGCTCAGCAGCCATGGCTCATGGGCCCAGCCGCTCCGCGGCATGTGGGATCTTCCCGGACTGGGGCACGAACCCGTGTCCCCTGCATCGGCAGGCGGACTCTCAACCACTGCGCCACCAGGGAAGCTCCCAGGTGAGTTTTTAAGTGCTGGGATGAGCCAGTGGAAGAGTACTAAAGGAAGTTAGAGGGGAGGTTGGACATTGGGATTAGGCCATCTGATTTACTAATTGGTGCTTATCGAAGTTAAACTCCTACCCTCCCACAAAGACTAGGATATAGGGGCCCTGTCTTTCTTAATGATTACACTTCAAAGGGTTGGCTCTTAGGTCTTTGAGAGAGACATCCCTGAGTTGCAAAATTGGCAAAAGGATGGGAGAAGATCATATCATAAAGGGGCAGAAAAATAATTTAGGATTAAAATTGTTCTAAAATAAATGCTCTAAGGAAAGAGAAGGCAGGGACCTACAATCAGGAAGACAACTGTCTAAAGTTCAGTCAAGCTGAGGAAAATGCTAGGGCCTTCTTGATCTTAGTATGTTCATGTTCTAGTTCTTTAAATAGACAGAAAATTTTACAAGACTTCAGTTCATATTGTACTATTATCTCTTTCCCTCCTAAACAGTATATCACCATACTTTTAAAATACAGCAGTGGTAAAAGATGACTAAGTATTTGAATGAACACAATGGAAAGTCATGAAACTTCTTTTAGTTTCCTTCTTTCCCCCATCAAAACTTTTTGGACAATGTCTTACTCAAAGTTGTCTCAAATAACCTGAGGATAAAAATAGAGATGTCTCTAAAGGTACAAATATATAACTGGATTAAATGTATTTAATTTGAAGGACAAATAATTCCCAGGCTAAGTTTATTTTTGTTTGTCTTAGAGATATTGATAAAGAAAATTTGAATTCTTTTCACCAAGCCTATTTAGAAAAATGGCAGTAACAAAAAGCTAATTACAGCTCCATTGGTTATTAACTCCCTTTGCAGTTTTACTGAAAGCATTATTTCATATTATAGTTTAGATTCTTTTCACAACTACCCCATTGACAGAGTGCCAAAAAATGTGTAATTCTTCTAACATTGTAGAATAAGGAAATGATAAACTTGTAAGAAATAGGGCCTCTATATTGGATTGCAGTAAAATATGCAAAGTATAAGCTTGGCCCTCAACATAACTATCCTTTATTTCTGCAAAAACTACTCTAGGCTGGCCTTATCTTAAATCACTACCCTAAACCACTATTAACTCAAAACGACCAAGTACTAACACTGAACTGCAGCTACCTCCAATATGCATGTATGGAAAACTAGAATCTCTGTTTTTTGAAATCCTTACTGCTACACATATCTTCCCTCAGCACGTTAGAGCCTTTCAGAGTAATAACAACAAATCCAGGGACTACTGAAATGAAGAATGCCAGGGTAGAAGCAACAGAGTTATATCAGTGTATTTCAGATCAGAAAGGAAAGAACACCCTTAGTGATTTTGGTGATGGCTTAATTTACTCCAGGAAGCTAAAGGTGGGGTAAAATAAACTTGATTGGGAATATCTGGATGTGTGTATGTGTGTGTGTGTGTAAAATCTTAGACACAGAAATATATATTTTTGATATTTTTATCAGGCTAAATTCCTAAAAAAATGATGTTCATGCCTTAATCCATTTTCATTTGTGAATACAAAAACACCTATCAAAAAATGGCCCTCATATGATAAGTTCTATAAAGGATAATATACCTTAAAGGTTGGCCAAGGCAAAACATCTTTATCCTACAAAGGTATGGATGCAGACCCCTAGAGAACCCTTTCTAACTACCCATGATTGAGAGGTTGAGCATTCTAGAAGAAGAAACCTTTGAAATAATGAGTGCATACTCTGAGGCTGTTTTTGTTATTGTTGTTAGTATTACAGAGGATTGTTTGGGGGGCAGTATTTGAGACATGGAGTTTCTTTTTCTTTGGGATTTACCCCAAACTGCTTGAAACATAATACAATAATGACAACAACGATTCTTTTTATTGGTAACATACTTTGACATTTATTGTGTATTTTTTTTTACTTGTTGTATATATTTGAACCTCACTGAAACACAGTGAAGTCTACAGAGTAGGTTTTATCTACATTTTATAAGATAAGAATGAGAATACTGATGTCACTGACAAGTAAAAGGAGGAGCTCAGTTTGGAATTCAGGTTTTCTGATTCCAAGTTCACTGACTTAACGAATATAAAGAAGTTAGCACATTTTTTGATGTACAGAAAATGCTAGCCATCAGTATTATTACTATTAGTAGTATTTTAATAAATATTTTATAATATCTCTTCTCTGAATCAACTGTCAACCAGAAGTAACAGAATTTACAAGACTTTTGCTCTGGGAAAGCATTTTCCTATATTCCTTTTTCATAAGATTTTTCTTATTATGCTACTTTCAAGGATACTGCTGATTCCTCCCAAGACAGCAGGACAGGATATTAGGTATATGAATTGTTTGCCAGTATAAACTAGGCTGATGTCTATGGTTAGCCTAATAAGAAAGTCACTGATTATTTTCTTCCCATCCAAACCTATGCTCCTATTTTCCCACTAGGATTCCTCTTCTACCACAAGTACACAGAACATCTGGGATCCCAGGGTTCTATTGTTATTTAAGATGGCAATCTGCTACAATTGTCTGCCTTCATTCACAACGAATCCCACTGGAAATCTCAATCACAACTTGGATGACATGGATGCTAAGCAAAAGAGGAATCATTCGCTACAGTGGAACTCAGAAAGGAGGAAAAAAAGATGAATTTCACTGTCAAGCAAGTAAATTCTATTCTGTAAAACTGAATGTTGCCCTGTGATTGACAGCTAATTTTGATACACTCTGAACTGAAAAGATTACAAATTAAACCCCCATCAAGCCAAGAAGCAGTTAAAACCTCAACTGGATTAGGCCTATTTGATTCTTTAGGAGCTGCATTCATTCATGAACCTTCTGCCCCAATTCCTACTTTCAAGGTGATTTTGGTGGTCCTTTATTCATGAAATCATTCTGTAAGGGAATACATAATTAACACACACCAAACACTCTGTGTTAGCCTAGCTCTTTTCGGCAGGAATAAATCATTTTTAGTACTGTTTATACTACTTTATTATAATTTACTATTATACTATTGTATTTATAGAATTTTTAAATTATTTATTTTTTTGTTTGTTTTCTACCTAAGGACTATCACTACAAAGCAGAAATCAAAGAGGTAGTTTTAAGGGAACCTATAGTATAATGCCTATATGCAGCAGGTAATCAATATACAAAGGAGTAAGCTCAGAAATGATTGTATTATTCTGAAGGTGGGCTAATGAACTATCATTTTTATTACCAGAGTTCATCTTGGATCCTAAAAGGTTTCTGTGACTTGGAGAAAAGGTGAGCCAGAGAGATAGAAGCAGTGAATCAATTTTTCTGTAGTACAGCTTCAGTTAAAACTAAACTGGTAAGAATGACTGCCTGATGTAGCCGTCAGTTGTTTAAGAAACAAACAGGTGGGTTCTGGAGAGGCTAATGCTCTCAGGCACTTATTATTTAGCAATTCATTTAACACACATTTATTTAGAGCCTTCTATGTGTTATACACTGTTTTATGTGTTGGGAATATAGCATAAATAAGAGCAAATTGTCAACTTTAATCACAAGTTACTCAACTTGAAATAGTTTAAACAAAAACAAGAATGTACTGATAAATGCAACTGGAGATGTCAAGTAGTGAATATGTCTTTACTTATTTTTTATTGAATTATTATTGACATGTAATATCACATTAGTTTTAAGTGTACAACATAGGGATTCAATATTTTTATGTATTACAAAATAATCACCACTACAATTCTAATTACCATATGTCACCACACAGAGTTATTACAATATTATTGACTATATTCTCTATGCTATACATCTCTGTGACTTATTTACCTTATAGCTGGAATTTGTACCTCTTAATCACCTTCACCCACTTGGTCTGACCCCCTGACTCTGGCAACCACCAGTTTGTTCTCTGTATCTATGAGTATGTTCCTTTTTTTTTTTTATTTGTTCATTCGTTTTGATTTTGGCATCCCACAGATATGTGAAATCATATGGCTTTTGCCTTTCTCTCTGTGACATATTTCACTTAGCATAATATACTCTAGGTCCATCCATGTTGTCTCAAATGGCAAGATTTCATTTGTTCCCTATGGATGAATAATATTTCATTGTACATATACATACCACATCTTTATCCATTCATCTATCAATGGGCACTTAGGTTTCTACCATTTCTTTGCTGTTGTAAATAGTGCTGCAATGAACAAGGGGTACATATATCTTTTCAAATTAGTGTTTTCATTTTTAAAAATAAATACCCAAATGGGGAATTGCTGGATCGTATGGTAGTTCTATTTTTAGTCTTTTGAGGCTAAAGCCACTGTTTCCATAGTGGCTGCAACAATTAACATTCTCAATAACAATGCATGAAGTTTCCCTTTTCTCCACATCCTTGCCAACACTTGTTGCTTCTTGTCTTTTTGATAATAGCTATTCTGACAGGTGTGAGGTAATATCTCATTGTGATCTTGATTGCACTTCCCTGAGGATCAGTGATGTTGAGCATCTATCTTTTCATGTGTCTGTTGGCCATCTGTATGTTTTCTCTGCAAAAAAGTCTATTCAGATCCTCTGCCCTTTAATTGTTTTTTGTTTTGATACTGAATTGTATAAGTCCTCTCTATATATTGAATATCAAACCCTTATATCATTTGCAAATATCTTCTCCTATTCAGTATGTTGCATTTTCATTTTGTTGATGGCTTCCTTTGATACACAAAAGTTTTTTAGTGTGATGTAGTCCCACATTTATTTATTTCTGTTTTTGCTGTACTTGGCTGAGGAGACATATTCAAAAAAAATATTACCAAGACTGATGTCAAAGAGCTTCCTGCCTATGTTTTTTCCTAGGAGTTTCATGGCTTCAAGTCTTACATTCATGCCTTCAACCCACTGTGAGTTTATTTTTGTATATAATAAAGTGGTCTAGTTTCATTCCTTTTTGGGGAGCTGTCCAGTTTTCCCAACACCATTTATTGAAGAGACTGTCTTTTCCTTGTTGTGTATTCTTGCCTCCTCTGTTGTAGATTAATTGACCATATCAGCATGGTTTCATGCCTGGGCTCTCTATTCTGTGCCATTGATTTATGTGTCTGTTTTGTGGCAGTACCATACTGCTTTGATTAGTATAGCTTTGTAGTATAGTTTGAAATCAGAGAGTGTAATACCTTCAGCTTCTTTCTCAAGATTGCTTTGGCTATTCAGGGTTTTTTGTGGTTCCATACAAATTTTAGGAGTATTTGTTCTAGTTCTGTGAAAACACCATTGAAATTTTGATGGGGGTTGAGATAAATCTGATGATTGCTTTGGGTGGTATGGACAGTTTAACAATATTAGTTGTCCTGATCTATGAGCATGGTATATCTTTCCATTTATTTGTGTCATCTTCAGTTTCTTTCCTCAACATCTTATAACTTACAGAGTACAGACATTTCATCTCCTTGGTGAAATTTATTCCTAGATATTTTATTCTTTTTTTTTTTTTTTGCGATACGCGGGCCTCTCACTGTTGTGGCCTCTCCCGTTGCGGAGCACGGGCTCCGGACGCGCAGGCCCAGCGGCCATGGCTCACGGGCCCAGCCGCTCCGCGGCATGTGGGATCTTCCCAGACTGGGGCACGAACCCGTGTCCCCTGCATCGGCAGGCGGACTCTCAACCACTGCGCCACCAGGGAAGCCCTATTTTATTCTTTTTCATGTGATTGTAAATCAAATTGTTTTCTCAAATTCTCTTTCTTATAGTTCATTATTAGTGTACAGCAATGCAACAGATATCTATGTATCAATTTTGTTTCCTGCCATATTACTGAATGCATTTATTAGTTCTAAGTGTTTTTGGTAGAGTTTGCAGAGGCAGGGTTCTATATATAATGTCATGTCATCTGCAAATAGTGACAGTTTTAATTCTTCCTTTCCAAGTTGAATGCCTTTATTTCTTTTTCTTGCCTAACTGCAAACTTCCTACATTATGTTGAATAAAATGGCAAGAGTGTGCAGTCTTGTTCCTGATGTTAGAGGAAAAGCTTTCAGCTTTTCACCATTGAGTATGATATTAACTGTGAGTTTGTTATATGTGGCCTGTATTGCGTTGAGGTATATTCCCTCTATATGCACTTCATAAAGAGTTTTTATCAGAAATGGATGTTGAATTTCATCAAATGCTTTTTCTGCATCTATTGATATGACCACATGATTTTTATCCTTAATTTTGTTAATGCAGTGTATCACATTGATTGATTTGCAGATGTTAAACCATCCTTGCATCCCTGCAATTAATTCTACTTGATCATGGTTCATGATCCTTTTAATGAATTGTTGAATTTGGCTTGCTAGTATTTTGTTGGGGATTTTTGTAGCTATGTTCATCAGGGATACTGGGCTGAAATTTTCTTTGTGTGTATTGTCTTTGTCTGGTATTGGTATCAGGGTAACATTAACCACATAAAATAAATTTGGAAGTGTTCCTTCCTCTTAACTTTTTTGGAATAATTTGAGAAGGACAAGTATAGGCATAGCTTGGAGATACTGTGGATTCAGTTCCAGACCACCGTGATAAACAAATAGCACAATAAAGTGAGTCACACAAACTTTTTGGTTTCCCAGCATATAAAGTTATGTTTACACTATAGTGTAGTTTATTAAGCATGCAAAAGCATACGTCTAAAAACAGTATATAACCTTGGTTAAAAAATACATTACTGCTAAAAAAAATACTAAGCATCATCTGAGCTTTCAGTGAGTCATTGTAGTAATATCAAAGATAATTGATCATAGATCACCACAAAAATACAATAATAAGGAAACATTTTGAAATACTGGGACAATTACCAAAGAGTAACACAGAGAAACAAAAAAGCAAATGCTGTTGGAAAACTGGCACCAGTAGACTTACTTGATGCAGAGTTGCCACAAACCTTCACTTTGTAAAAAAAAAAAAAAAAAAAAGCAATATCTGTGAAGCTCAACAAAGTGAAGTACACTAAAACAAGGTATGATTTATTAACTCTTCTTTAAATGTTTGGTAGTATTCAGCTGGGAAGCCATCTGGACCTGGACTATTTGTTGAGAGTTTTTTTTGTTATTCTTGTTGTTTTTTATTACTGACTTATTATTGTTCAGATTTTTCTATTTCTTCATGACTAAGTCTTAGAAGATTGTATGTTTCTAGGAATTTATCCATTTCTTCTAGGCTGTCCAATTTGTTGGCATATAATTGTTCACACTACTTTCTTATTATCTTTTGCATTTCTGTGGTGCTGGTTGTAATTTCTTTTATTTCATTCTTGTGTTTATTTATTTGGATGCTCTCTCTCTCTCTCTCTCAGATGAGTCTTCCTAAAAATCTGTTGCTTTTTTTTTTTTTTTTTTTAATCTGTTGCTTTTGTTCATCTTTTCAAGAGCCAGCTCTTAGTTTTATTGATCTCCTTTATTTTTCTGGGGGGGGGAATCTCTATTTCATTTATTTTTGCTCCAATCTTTATTATTTCCTTCCTTCTAGTAATTTGGGATTTTGTTTGTTTTTCTTTTTCTAGTTCCTTTAAATGTATAGTTAGTTTGCTCATTTGAGATTTTTCTTGTTTCTTGAGGTAGGCCTGTATCACTATAAAATTTCCTCTGAGAACTCCTTTTTGCTGTGTCCCATATATTTTGGAATGTTGTGTTTCCGTGTTCGTTGTCTCAAGATTTTCTGATAACTTCTTTGATTTCTTCAGTGACCCAGTAATTGTTTAGCAGCATGGTCTTCAGTCTCCATGTGTTTGTGTTTTTTCCCGTTTTTGTCTTATAACTGATTTCTAGTTTAATACCATTGTGATCTGAAAAGATGCCTCACATAATTTTCTTACATTTACTGGCACTTGTTTTATGGCCTAATGTGATCTGTTCTAGAGAATGTTCCCTGTGCACTTAAAAAGAATGTGTATTCTGCTGCTTTTAGATGGAATTTTGTATATGCCTATTAATTCTATACAGTCTAATATGTTGTTTAAGGCTGATGTTTTCTAACTGATTTAATACCTTCTGGGACCCCTATCATGTGAATGTTATTCTGCTTGATGTTGTCTCAGAGGTCCTTTAAGGTGCCCTCACTTTTTTTTTTTTTTGCAGTACACGGGCCTCTCACTGTTGTGGCCTCTCCTGTTAAGGAGCACAGGCTCCGGATGCGCAGGCTCAGCGGCCATGGCTCACGGGCCCAGCCGCTCCGTGGCATGTGGGATCTTCCCAGACCAGGGCATGAACCCGTGTCCCCTGCATCGGCAGGCGGACTCTCAACCACTGCGTGACCAGGGAAGCCACCCTCACTTCTTTTAATTCTTTTTTATTTTTCTGCTCTGTCTGGGTGTTTTCCATTGCTTTGCCTTTCAGTATGCTGATTTGCGCTTCTATTTCATCCGTTCTACTGTTGAACCTCTCTAGTATGTTTTTCAGTTCAGTTATAACTTCAGTTGGTGCTTTCTTATATTTTCTATCTCTTTGTTGAAGTTCTTGTTGGGTTCCTTCATTCTTCCCCCAAGATCTATAAAGAGCATCATTATGACTGTCACTTTGAACTCTTTATCAGGTAGGTTGCTTATCTCCATTTCATTGAGGTCTTTTTCTATGGATTCACCTATTCTTTGCTTTGAAATATATTTCTTTGTCTCCTCATTTTCTCTGCCTCTCTGTGTTTGCCTCTATGTATCAGGCAAAATGGCTACCTCCCTCCGTCTTGAAGGAGTGGTCTTGTGTAGGAGCTGTTCTGTGTGGCCCAAAAGTGCAATCTTCGCCAGCCACCAGAGACAGGTACTCTACGTTTGGCCTGCACCTGTAGACTGCATGTGCCCACCAGCTGTGATAGGACTGCAACTACTGTGCAGGGAAGGTGGGTCTCAGAGCACTCATTTGGCCTGGTTGCAGTTCTGCTGCTGTGCAGGTAGTTGTGGTTTGAGTTGCTTGTCTGTCTCAACAGTGTCCTGGCAGTGGTAGCCTGCCAAGAACTATCTTTTCAATTGTTATAGTCCTGTGT
>NW_006777322.1:422279-454386 GCF_000442215.2 Lipotes vexillifer | reverse complement strand
GGAATGCCAGCCCCCATAGCCACCAGGGCCAGATGATCAAGGGTTGTCTCCTGTGTGGACTCTGAGGACATCACGCTAAGTGAAATAAGCCAGTCACAGAAGGACAAATACCGCATGATTCCACTTATATGAATTATCTAAAATAGTCAAACACGTAGAAGCAGAGAGTAGAATAGTGGTTTACAGGGGCAGCAGGAAGGATGAGGAAATGGGGAGTTGCTATTCAAGGGGTATAAAGTTTCAGTCATGTAAGATGATTAAGTTCTAAAGATCTAATGTATTGAATATAACATTGTGGCTATTGTTAAAATACTGTATTGTACACTTAAAAGAAGTGTTAAGGGCTTCCCTGGTGGCGCAGTGGTTGAGAATCCGCCTGCCAATGCAGGGGACATGGGCTCGTGCCCCGGCCTGGGAGGATCCCACATGCCGCGGAGTGGCTGGGCCCGTGAGCCATGGCCGCTGGGCCTGCGCGTCCGGAGCCTGTGCTCCGCAGCGGGAGAGGCCACAACAGTGAGAGGGCCACGTACCGCAAAAAAAAAAAAAAAGTGTTGAGGGTATATTTCAAGTTGTGTTCTTAGCACAATTTAAAAAATATTGAATAATAGCTTTTATTATTTACTGGAAGGCATTTGAACATTTTGTGTTTACATATATACATATATACTATGCATTTATTATACATATATATATTTTTTATGTATAAAATCTTATTGCCCCCCCTTTTATATTGAAAGTCTTGCAGGATGGCACTATGTCTTAAAATAAAATGATAAAAGTCACATAAATTCCTTGAATATCAATTTTTTCACCTTTTATCTGAGGGAATTAAATAATTGGGTTTAAGGTCTAATCAAGTTCAAAGCCCATTTCTATGATGCTCTTTCAGAACCCAGTTGGTATGTAAAATAGTGCTAGACATCAAGAAATGGCTGAATGAAAACATGTTGGCTATTAGTTGTTATAATTCAAGAAGCTGAATTTGAAATTTTTAAAGTAAAATTTGAACTTTAGTATTTTTAAGGTTTCTCTTGTTTTTATGTAGCTTTTTAAAGTATTGCATACAACTTTTCATGAGATCTTTCCGTTCAAGTATGTGTGTACATTTAAATAGAAAAAAAAATCTTGCTGTGAAAAACAAAACAACTAGTTTTAAAAACTCTGTCATACTGCTATGACAATTTGAATGTTTGAATAAAAGTATAGCATGGAGAGTGTTTTTTCCCTTAAAGAGGGCTTTTGGAGCTTATGAGGTAAAAGAAGAGGGAGGGAAGCTGGAAGGAAAAGAAAGAAAGAAAGAAAGAGAGGGAGGGAAAGGGAAAGGAAGGGAGAAGGAAAAGCTTAGTTGAGTAACAGTCGTTAGGTGTGTACAACAAAGACACAGGATAGAATGACTCAGATTGAAGAGATCCAGGAGTATACAGACTGAAGTACTTTAAATAGACATAGAAAGAGACTCAGAAAATGTCACTTTTTTGTGCCTCTCTGTGGGGAAATTGGAAGGTAAAGTTTTAGGCTGAACAGAGATAATATTTTTTCCCAAAGCCACAGACAAGCAGTTATTGAATTCCTACTTTTGCACTAGGCTAGGCATTGTGGGCCGTACCATAGGGTAAAAGTCCTTCATCTTGGGCAGCTTAAAGATGAAAGGGAAGGAGGGAACTAAAGAAGAATGGAGAAGGAAATGAGGGAGAGAAGAATGCAGGGAAAGAGGGATAAGTAAATGAAAGGAGGGAGTAGAGAGCATATTATGTGACATACAACGTGCTAAGGTATTTCAGTTCACTTGCAACCTTCTAACACTAATTAAATAGGAAAACAAACAGTTATGAGATAACCTTCATTATAAGTATGTAGTCTAAGTTTTATATACATAGATTCACAAAGCAGAACAGAGTGCTACACTGATTGCTGTTGATTTGACTTGAACTGACCATAAGTGATTTAAATTAGCAAAGGATTCCTACAGAAGATATACCTTGAGGCAAAACAAAATGATGCAATGGAAAGTTGTCTTTTATTTAACTTTTTGATGGTTATATCAAACCTATACAAAACTTCTATTTTACTTACAGACCTTTGTAAATGTGATACAATGTGTCCTTTGCTTCCTAAATAACTGAAGTGAATATCAAAACAAACAAAACTTGTGGCTTGCTCTACAATATAACACCACTGACCCTGATCTTTCTCTAAACAGAAACTGTATTTTTCTTCCATAGTCTTATATTGACAAACTGTTCTCCCAAACTAGTATATAAATAATGCAAGGAGAAAGTCAAAAGTGAAGACAATTAGGTTTGATTGTCTTCTTTACAACATATGGTCTTATGAGCATTTCAGTGACTATTACCTGCTATGACTGAAATTACCACAATTATATTATGCTCTCCTACACTCTGATTCGCTAGGGACAATAGAAAAAATATTTAGTTTCAGAAAAGAGGGTTATGAATAGAAAACCAGTTTCTGGCAATGCAAGTAAACTTAGGACTAGGAATATTTAATGTTCGCCAGAGTTTCCTAAACACTTCCATCTATATGCTTATATGACTGATTTAGATGGATGTTTTATCCACCTCCAATTTCTATGCTAAAATGATTTCCTCTGCCACACAAAATGATTATTCTCACCTAATACTTCTAACATGCCATATGCTTTGGATCAATAAGTTGAAGGAATATAGGCTGTGTAAATTTATAACTTGGAATTGCCTGATGTCATTTTTCATGTTAATAAGAAAATAATTAGGAAGTAAAGACGTATTTCTATTGCTTTACTCATATAGAAAAAGTTATATGAAGAACAGTTATATGAATGGCACAGTTACTATATACACACAGATATACATGTATGGATATATACTCTTATATGTAAAGAAATATAAACATTTTACCAGAAAGTAAAAAATGACATTATATATCAACTTGATGCCTCCCTTTCTAATTCTCTCCCATCTCAAAGTTTTAAGATTTGGTAGTTACCTTTTATTGTTTTTTCAGACTGAGTCATCATGATAATTTCTCAATATGTACTACATATTTTACTGTTACTCTGTCTCCATCTAAGCCCATTAATTGTTAAACTCCTAATCTAGCTATTCTTTGGAATAAGGAAATAATGTAAGCCAAATAGTCCTCTGCAGTTTAAAATATGATGCTGACATCCTTTGATGCTTACAACAAAATAACTCTTTATCCTGCCTACAATGATCTATGTGATCTGATATCCAGCTACCTTACCAAACCTATCTAACACTCTTCCATACACTGTCTTGTAGCCTCACTGGATTTCTGTGCTTTGTATCAATTCCTTTCACTTCTTGGAACTTATGCATTCATTGCTTCTTTGCCTGGAATGTCCTTTCTTTAGCCCTTTCCATAGCTGGATCCTCCTCAAAAGTTATATCTCAATTTAAATATTACCTCCTCAGCAATGTCTTCCTTGACTATGCATACAAAGTGCCTTCCCAGTTTCCTCTAGCTTGCCACCTCCTTTATTACATTCACGGTACACATCACAATCTGTAATCATCTTATTTGTTTATTGATTTGTATTCTTCCCTAAATTTTCTTAGAGGGATATCCCATTAATATTATTTTGAAAAAGGTAAAGAGAAAAAGTAAGTCTATGACAACAACTACCAAATGTCTCAAGTGAAGAGATGCAGAGCACACTCCAGATTTTTATAACCCCAGAATATGAAGCATTTTGAACTGAGAAGCATCCTACTCCTTTAATTTTATGATACCAAAAGGAATAGTAAAAATCTAAGAGGGTAATGGAGCAAAGGGAAGGAAAGGTGTGTCCCAAGCAGGAGAAGCATTTACAAAGGCCTTTTCTGGAGACAGGGGAGATGAGAAAGTATATGGTGAGTTTTATAAACCAAAGGGAATTTAGCTTGGATGAAGCAGGGAGTGGAGAGGGAGAGTAGTGCAAGATAATGTTAGAGAAATAAGCTGAGGGAAATGAGGGTCATGGTGTTACCGGTGAGCATCAAATAACAGATGTTAAAATAACTTCAAATAAGATAAAGAATGATTCAGCTGTAAGGAGTTCATTTTAGAAGAAACAAAGAGAGGTGCAAACAACATCGGTTACACCAAAAGCCACAAGACCTGGGAATATGGGTTTGGCCCTGCTGGAAACAAACCAAATGATTTTGAATATGTCACTTTAGGAATGTAGACATATTTATAAAGAATGAGCATTTGAATAGGTGATTTCTAGGTTCCTTTTTTGCTTTAAAATTAGAAACATAAATACATCAGTCTAGCACTGTTCCACTGTTACTCCCTGCAAAAACTAATATTTCAAATAAATGATGATGGTTCTTCTGTCTACTCTTAACCATCCTTGCAGATTGTCACTTCTTTTATCTCATTAATGTTTATCAACTGGTTTACTCCTCCCTTTCTCCATAAAATGGCATCTTCCTCTTCATGACTGGTATTAAGACAAAGAAAATAATTCTATGCCTACTATATAACCATATATTTGTTTTTTTGGTCCCTTATATCAAAGTTTAAACCTGACCTAAGTTCTAAACTCCCACAGTTGTCTGGAATCCCTGTCCTAACATATGTATAACCTTGATATTTCTCTTTCAAAAATATAAATGTATGTTTCGTAAAGTGAAGAAAAACTGGTGAACAAAACAGAAAAAAAATTCTGATTGAGGTCACATCAACAATTTCAACAAATCAACAAAGGAATTAAAGGGAATGAACTTAGTTCCTTCCTAATAGCATTACAGTTTGTTTCCATATTGCCCCCCCCTTTTTTTTCTGTTATTATGCAGTTAATGCAATCTAATTCAGTAATGTCTTCTGAATGATTAAGCCATTTATGATTGAACCTGATGAAGGAAATGAGAAAAGGCTCTTAAACATCTAAATAGGATAATTCCTATTAACTGTTGTAAATCGCAACCAGAATGCTATTGAATTCAACATCTTGCTCAGGCACAAATATTTCCAGAATTGAATCATTTTCATCAATATTTGTAATGAAACTTAGAAATTAGAACTCCTGACATTAGACTATTTTTATGGTTTGCAGAATTTTCTCTCTGAATGATATTTTGTGGAGATATCAGTGCTCCCTCTGCATGAACTGCAAGTGGAAAGATGAGGACAATCAAGAGGGTTTTTCATGTTAGTGCCCTTCAACATATCAAAGGGATTAATAGTCTTTTTAGAGCCTGACAGTATCCGATATTATTTTTTGCAGAAGAATTCAGAGTATATTCTGAAAATTGTAAAGAGGTGCATAGGACAATATGCAACTGTTCAGTTTGAATTTTTTAAAAAATATAAACTTTAATCATTTTTAAAACCATTTTTTTTTTTGCGGTACGCGGGCCTCTCACTGTTGTGGCCTCTCCCGTTGTGGAAAACAGGTTCCAGACGCGCAGGCTCAGCGGCCATGGCTCACGGGCCTAGCCACTCCGTGGCATGTGGGATCTTCCTGGACCAGGGCACGAACCCGTGTCCCCTGCATCGGCAGGCAGACTCTCAACCACTGCGCCACCAGGGAAGCCCAAATTTTAATCATTTTTAATGTTAATAAGCATGTTCCCCAATACACACCAGTTACCAAATATTAACCTATTTGAATAATATAAATGCACTAATTGTACTAGAAGGTTTACTCATGTTAATATAATCCTTGAAATAAACATGTTTTGCCGTCTCTGCTCACACTTTTACATGGCTTGTAAATGGTCAACAATTAGAAGTTTATGGCTCTCTACTGATTTTTTAAACTTAGGTTTGAACATGCATCTGTGCTCCAACCTGCATAAACAGGGACACTGCTCCATTCTTTGGTTCCAGGCTCAGTTGATGCCAGACAAGATTAATGTACATCTGTTACTGCATGTTCTTGGGTGGAATATTGGTCTGTTGTAAAATAACAAGTGTTATTGTTACGTGCTGTAATAAGGTACTATTATATAAGGTTTCAGAACTTTTATGTGGTTGCTTCTTTTATTTTAATTTATTTTATTAATTATTTTTTTTGGCTGCGTTGGGTCTTCATTGCTGTGCATTGGCTTTTCTCTAGTTGTGGTGAGTGGAGGCTACCCTTCATTGCAGTGCGTGGGCTTCTCATTGCGGTGGCTTCTCTGCGGAGCACAGGCTCTAGAGAGCAGGCTCAGCAGTTGTGGCGCACGGGCTTAGCTGCTCCGCGGCATGTGGGAATCTTCCCAGTCCAGCACTCGAACCCACGTCCCCTGCATTGGCAGGCAGATTCTTAACCACTGCGCCACCAGGGAAGCCCTGTGGTTCTGTCTTATCTAAATATATTTGTATAAGTATTATTTTATTTTAGGTAAACTGAATTACTTTTAAAAGACCATATTTTACATAGGTGAATAAAACAATTTCCCTTCAACAAGATATTAAAAAATGACAGATCAATCAGGATTCACATGAAATGACACTACCAAGACCAGCTAATTTTTCAATGATTTGATAGAGCAGAAAACTATATAAAATGCAAGAAAGCAGTAGAACCCATACTTCCATACAGTCTTTCAAAGGAAGAATGTGTGCTGTATAGATTATAAGCAGTTCTGCTCTGAGACATGGGCAAGTGGGGCCTCTGCCTCAGGTCCTTTGACTCTGGGGACTCCATGTTTTAGAATACCTTCCTTGAAACTTTCTGAGTTCCCCTCTGGTGTCTGGGATAGGCTAGGCTGTTGGTGCCATCTGGATAGGAAGTCCCAGATTTGGGCTTGGGCCCATGTGGGCCTTGGAGAGCTCTTCAATCCTTGCCTCATGTGTGAGGTTGGCCAGATGCTGTTGGAAGTTTTGAGACTCATGCCTTTGGGGTTGTCCCAGGGCCTTGTAGCCAGGCCCCCCTTTGCAGCACAATATCTCTTCATGGAATCATGTAAGACTGAGTCAACAGTATGGTGCTGAAGACATCAATTTAGGTGCTCAAATTGTTTAAGTAGATAAGGTCCCTACAAAAAGTTTTGTCCAGGGTCCCACATACCCTAGAGGCAACCTGAATTACATGCCATATAAAAAATCATTCAATTCTCAGTTTATTTTATTCTACACATTTGAAAAATAGATCCAAGATACCTGACATGGTACAACAAGGTCATTTTGAAGCAAACATAGTGAACATAAAAATGTCTCTTGGTTTCTTTCATTGAAAATAAAACAAGTTAATGTTACCAAACATTATATTGGTAAATATTGAAACTGACAATTAAAATGTTATTCTAACACCACTCAGCGAAGTTACTACAGCATACATCAGGAGGAAGCATATACAATCAGGAAAAAAATAAATATTGAAGCTTGCGCTATTGACACAGTGGTGTTCTGGTGAATTGTTTTTGTAAAACAAGCTACTCCAAAACCTAGTGGTGTTTAGAGCAACAGCAATAATTTATTCTCCTCACAGATCTGCAATTTAGGTAAAGTTCATAACAGATGGCTTTCATTGTTCCACACAGCAGTAGCTGGGGCATTTCAAGTAGGGCTGAAGGATCCACTTCCAAAATAATTTCCCCATTTCATGGCAAAGCTGTTAGTGGGGGTTGGTTGGTAGCTCAGTCAAGGCTGTCAGCAGCCCTCAGGTCCTCTTCATGTGGGCCTTTTGCTAGTTGGGCTTACTTATAGTTTGGCAGCTAGGTCTAAGAGTTAGTATTACAAGTGGTAAGAAGTAGAAACAGCCAGTATCTTCTTGACTGGGATCAGAAATTGGCTCAGTATCACTTGTACAATTCTACTGGTCAAAGAAGTCACAGAGCTTCCACTTGTGATTTAAGGGACAAGGATATAAATCCCATTTTTCAGGGCAAGCAATGTCAAAGTGCTTGTGGCCATCGTTTTTTTTTTTTTTTTTTGCGGTACGTGGGCCTCTCACTGTTGTGGCCTCTCCCGTTGCGAAGCACAGGCTCTGGGCCCGCAGGCTCAGCGGCCATGGCTCATGGGCCTAGCCGCTCTGCGGCATGTGGGATCTTCCCGGACCGGGGCACAAACCCGTGTCCCCTGCATCAGCAGGTGGACTCTCAACCACTGCGCTACCAGGGAAGTCCTTGTGGCCATCTTTAATCCACCACAGGTAGGCAAACAAGTAACTACAAAAATATGATCAGAATCATTGTCAGAGTCCAAAGAAACTGTCTAGACTCCAAAGAAAAAATTTCCATTCTAAATAATGTAGTGTGAGAAAATGAGTGTCAAATTGCTTTCGCCACTGTGAGTCTATGAGGACACCTAATCCAGTGAAACCACCTCAGTGGAACTCCTAGTACCACTGTCTTACCCTTACTCCCATAAAAAGATAAGGAAACCACTGTTTCATGCCATTGTTTAACTATTTAAAAAGCCTCATCTGAAGCTATATGCTAAGGCTGAAATTTACAGGTATATGAACAACTAAACTTTCTACACTGCTTAATTTCAGTGATCTTTTCTATTAGTTGCAACTAAGATTATACTAACTAGAACAGCCCTTTTAAGTATATCGAAACAGAGGTTCAGTTACCTAACGTGAGTGACTCTCAAACATTTAAACAGCTGTTTGATAGCAGAATCAGTACTTAAATCTAGTGCTTCTTTCACCACAATGTTTTGCCTTTCTTTTTCTATATTTTGTACCAGATACTTCAATCATGCCACATTTATCCTCATATATTATTTTGAAGAAGTTGATTTAAAGAATTGTTTGAAGAAAAAAAATTGAATAAGGCAGATATAGAAAATAAGTAACTATATTAAAATAAAATGCTACAACAAATTCTTCTTTAAAAGTTAAATAGATATAATTACTTGATGATTCATTTTTTCATAGTGAATATTCTTATTTACGGCCTTTGTAAAGACAAATCATACAAAGACATCTGGGTCAAATATCAGTTGTTGGATCAGTCTAAGGGCTGCAAAAGTCAGGTCTGCAGTGTTGAAGTGAATGTTTTAGTGTTTTCACTTTGAAATGTTGCCTGGGAATTATTTTCAGATTTAAAAATTCTGCTTAAAGACTTTTAAAACAGACTCTTCTGCATGTAATATTTCCTATTCATCATTAATTGTCCTTTGGAAAAGGAGATAAATGAGTTTTACCATAGGCAAAATGGACTCAATTACAATTTCCTCCTAGGTCAATGGCAGATTTGTGAGTAAATAATAATGATTCATGAGTATAAATATTTAAAAAAGAAATTGTGAAAAATCCTGGATATTAAATTAGTAAAGCTCATTGCTAATATTAATACTAATAAAATGTAAAATGGTAAGTCATTAATTCTTCATTCATTCATTCATCTATCCATCCAACTAGTATTGTTCAGCCCCTGAAGCAATTAGAAAGATCTAAGTATGTGAAGAATCATAGAGTAAGGAATTGAGGTGGGAAATAGCTTGGTTTATTCCAAAATATTAACTAATAACAGTAGCTAACATTAATAACTTTACTTTTGTGCTTCAAATATGAAATTCTATTTGCAAGCATTATCTCATTTAACGTTTATCATGATCTTAGCACTTAATTTCTGTGATTACCTCCTTTTCAGAGATGAGGTGACTGAAATGTTGCCCAAATCCTTTATGCTGAGAATTGAACTCACGGAGGAACAGAGGTGAAAAGGATGTTGTCAAAAAAGATGTAGTGTGATAAAAATTTCATTTTTTTATTGTATGTGATTGTTTTCTACTCAGAATTTCTATGAACAATTCTTTCTGCCCCTCTTTCCACCACCATTCAGTCAACAGCCAGGATTCTCCAGAAGAAGAGATAACAAAGCAAAAACACAGAGATAAAAATAATCCAATTATTTACTTCCGAGTTTCAAAAACTGTGGATTAGACAAAAAGATTTGATAAATATCTAAGACAAAAGATTTAATAAATATCTCAGAGTTAGTTTTTGCTGCTCTAGAAACTAGTAAGTTTTGCCTAAACTGGAGAAAAGGGGAAGAGAATAAAATTGGAAATGGCCATTCCCCCTCTGACTGAGGCCTGGAAGTGAGAAAGCAAGAGAAATGCCTGGGAAAATTTGGGAACCTGGGAGTAGAAGGAGTTTGTATTCCATTTCTATGTAAAGCCCAGGGTAGTGACAAGACCTCAGGCTCCCTTCATGGGCAAGAACAGATGAAATGTGTAAATGGTATGGATGCCTAGGCAAAAGGACCTGAGACAACACTTTAGTGTGGCTCAGGAGATGTGAGAGCTCTTCAGTGTTGTCCAGACTGGCACTGATATGGTCCAGGACATGAAGAAACCTAAGAGTTCTTGTGGTCAGGAGAAGAGTGGCCACTCTAGACTAATAAGTGAAGTCCAGATGTAAATATGCAGATATCACAGCTATCTCTATCAAAAAAGCTGACAACACTGAGGACCAAACATCACTGTCCTTTATCTTCTCTGCATTAAGTTTCTGAAACCATATTAGCTCCCAAAGTTAGATACGATCATCGGAATAATAAAGGGAAATCCTAACTTGATCAACTCCTATCACTCTACAGAATGATGTTTAATTGAAAACTAAGTTTATTTATGACAAAATCAAGAAGTGTAAATTTCTTAGAAACCTGAGAATGATTCTTGATATCAATACATTTACTAGACTGGTACAGAAAGAATAGGATACAAATTTGCCATCATGCTAAAAATCAAGCAGTGATTTCTATTTCCTTTTCTCTCTTTCTTGATATTTTCCTTGTTATAAGATGGGGAAAAAAGTATATATAGAGATTTTCAAAGCTTGGTTGCCCTTCCCTGAAAGAAGATTAAAAAAGTACAGATCAATTGATTCTTGAAAAGTACAGCTGGATAGCTAATTGGAATAGGCATCATAAATGGAAATAAGCATGGGCAGGTTCAATTAGAAGATGGGGTTACCCATCCAAGTAACAGTGGATGTTACTGTGGCATGTGGACCTTGTGGTTCCCAGCTTAAAACATACTTAATATCTAGAGAATATGTAACTGATTACAGATAGGTTTCATTGATTACTATTTGCTGGGGAAGTAAGATATAAGCAGAACTACTACGATATAAGGCGATCTTATATTCAGTAAGGTAGAGGGAAATGAATGAGGAGATTTTTGAAATTTCTTTTGGATTATCATGGTTGTATTGGTACACTGCATTGATTATTATATTCTCTGTGTGT
Organism: Lipotes vexillifer; assembly: GCF_000442215.2. Classification (NCBI taxonomy): domain Eukaryota; kingdom Metazoa; phylum Chordata; class Mammalia; order Artiodactyla; family Lipotidae; genus Lipotes; species Lipotes vexillifer. The sequence continues at coordinate 443,248 of NW_006777322.1, read as the reverse complement.
CAAAGCTTCAAGTAAGGCAAAAGATGGGAAAATGCCATGACATTCCTACAAACACACACACACACAACCACCTCAAAGTACTCTCTGGACATTTCCAAGAAAAAGTATTAACCAGTATAAAGCAGAAAAGGTAATTTCCTAGACAGGTAAATTGTTATTGTAATTCTGTACAATAACAATAATAACAATAATTTTATGAATATTTTAAAGGCTATATTAAAATATTCATAAAATTTGGCCCAGAAATCCTAGTTCTAAATATTTGAACTTAAAAATAATCAAAAAACATATAAAACTCCTGAAATATTCACATACAAATTATTCTTCACATAATGTTATTTGTAACAATAGAATTATGTCAACAATGTAATTTTCTAACAAGAGAAAATTGATTAATTAAATGATATACTAGCAGTTATTAAAAACTATGATTGTTATACTTATTTAGTGGCATGGTTAAATATATCACAAGATAGTAAATAAACAAAGTGGATTAAAAGCAAAAACAAAATTTAAGTTTTGCTACCTGAGAGAAATAAATAAAACTATTTACAGTTATTTTGGAGATCAATCTTTTGTCAGTTGCTTCATTTGCAAATATTTTCTCCCTTTCTGAGGGGTGTCTTTTGGTCTTGTTTATGGTTTCCTTTGCTGTGCAAAAGCATTTGTTTCATTAGGTCCCATTTGTTTATTTTTGTTTTTATTTCCCTTTCTCTAGGAGGTGGGTCAAAAAGGATCTTGCTGTGATTTATGTCATAGAGTGTTCTGCCTATGTTTTCCTCTAAGAGTTTTATAGTGTCTGGCCTTACATTTAGGTCTTTATCCATTTTGAGTTTATTTTTGTGTATGGTGTTAGGAAGTGTTCTAATTTCATTCATTTATATGTAGCTGTCCAGTTTTCCCAGCACCACTTATGGAAGAGGCTTTCCTCCATTGTATATTCTTGCCTCCTTTATCAAAGATAAGGTTACCATATGTGCATGGGGTTATCTCTGGGCTTTCTATCCTGTTCCATTGATCTATATTTATGGTTTTGTGCCAGTACCATACTGTCCTGATTACTGTAGCTTTGTAGTATAGTCTGAAGTCAGGGAGTCTGATTCCTCCAGCTCCGCTTTTCTTTCTCAAGATTGCTTTGGTTATTCAGGGTCTTTTGTGTTTTCATACAAATTGTGAATTTTTTGTTCTAGTTCTGTGAAAAATGTCATTGGTAGTTTGATAGGGATTGCATTGATTCTGTAGATTGCTTTGGGTAGTATAGTCATTTTCACAATGTTGATTCTTCCAATCCAAGAACATGGTATAGCTCTCCATCTGTTTGTATCTTTAATTGCTTTCATCAGTGTCTTATAGTTTTCTGCATACAGGCCTTTTGCCTCCTTAGGTAGGTTTATTCCTAGGTATTTTATTCTTTCTGTTGCAATGGTAAATGGGAGTGTTTCCTTAATTTCTCTTTCAGATTTTTCATCATTAGTGTATAGGAATGCAAGAGATTTCTGTGCATTAATGTTGTATCCTGCTACTTTACCAAATTCATTGCTTAGCTCTAGTAGTTTTCTGGTAGTATCTTTAGGATTCTCTATGTATAGTTTCATGTCATCTGCATACAGTGATAGTTTTACTTCTTCTTTTCTGATTTGGATTCCTTTTATTTCTTTCTCTTCTCTGATTGCTGTGGCTAACATATACAAGCAGCTCATGCAGCTCAATGTCAAAAAAACAAACAACCCAATCCAATAATGGGTGGAAGACTTAAATAGACATTTCTCCAAAGAAGACATACATGTTGCCAACAAACACATGAAAGGATGCTCAGCATCACTAATCATTAGAGAAATGCAAATCAAAACCACAATGAGGTATCACCTCACACCAGTCAGAATGTCCATCATCAAAAAGTCTACAAACCGTAAATGCTGGAGAGGATGTGGAGCAAAGGGAACCCTCTTGCACTGTTGGTGGGAATGTAAATTGATACAGCCACTACGGAGAACAGTATGAAGGTTCCTTAAAAAAGTAAAAATAGAACTACCACATGACCCAGCAATTCCACTACTGGGCATATACCCTGAGAAAACCATAGTTCAAAGAGTCATGTACCATAATGTTCACTGCAGCACTATTTACAATAGCCAGGACATGGAAGCAATCTAAGTGTCCATCAACAGATGAATGGATAAAGAAGATGTGGCACATACATTCAATGGAGTAGTACCCAGCCATAAAAAGAAACGAAATTGAGTTATTTGTAGTGAGGTGGATGGACCTAGAATCTGTCATACAGAGTGAAGTAAGTCAGAAAGAGAAAAACAAATACCGTATGCTAACACATATATATGGAATCTAAAAAATAAAATGGTGCTGATGAACCTAGGGCAGGACAGGAATAAAGATGCAGATGTAGAGAATGGACTTGAAGGCATGGGGAGGGAGAAGGGTAAGCTGGGACGAAGTGAGAGAGTAGCAGTGACATATATACACTACCAAATGTGAAATAGATAGCTAATGGGAAGCAGCTGCATAGCACAAGGAGATCAGCTTGGTGCTTTGTGACCACATAGAGGGGTGGGATAGGGAGGGTGGGAGAGAGGTGCAACAGGGAGGGGATATGGGGATATATGTATACACATAGCTGATTCACTTTGTTATACAGCAGAAACTAACACACATTGTAAATGGTGCTTTGTGACCACATAGAGGGGTGGGATAGGGAGGGTGGGAGAGAGGTGCAACAGGGAGGGGATATGGGGATATATGTATACACATAGCTGATTCACTTTGTTATACAGCAGAAACTAACACAACATTGTAAAGCAATTATACTACAATAAAGATGTTAAAAAAATTTACAGTTATATCTGGTGTCAAGGTTATGGATAATTTTTATTTTCTTTATAATTTTCTCTATTATCTAAATACATTTTCCAAGCTTATTCCTTGCATTTCTGTGACATTTATAATAAAACTGATACTATTTAAAAACAAAGTAAGCACACAAAATGCAACGTAAAAACCTGAAAACTTGGCTAGAAGCTCTTACTTGGTATTCTGCCTGCACAGTCTAGCTTTGAATACTGCTGAGAAGAAGGAAGAAAATCAAGCCACAAGGTCAACACACAACAGTGCTCAAGTCTCCAAAGGCTCAGCTTGGATGAGCCCCAAAATATTCAGCCATGCTATTGAAAATTAACCTGTACAATCTGAAATTCTGAGGTTTATAATATTAAAGATAAAATTTGTCTGCATAGAAGAGATAATAGTAGGAAGAACAGTTCAACTCTGACTCAAAATTTCTCTTAGGTTTTAAAATTTATTTTAGTCATTATTCCTAAGGCTGAATGAAATGATAAATTTAAATCTGCATTAAAGTATAAGCTTGAATGTGTTTTATCTAAAACATATTTCCATTAGACCCAATGTTTTTATTTTTAATTACATAATGGAAATGGCGCCAATGTTTTGTTTGTTTTATCCCTCTTGATCTAATTTACAGGTGCATAAACATACCTTGCCAAACATATACATGCACACATATAAATACATGGACAAAAAAAAAAAAAGTCAAACAACACACAGGAGACTAGGGAATAAAATTTTGATGCATATCCCATATATTTCAAATACTTCTCTGTATATACATACACACACAGTTACAGTATTTCAAAACTATTATAAATATTTTCATCTATTTCCCTAAGATAACAAGACAAATTAAACTAATATACTGTTTACTTTAAATCTGCATTAAAAAAATGCTGTTCTCCCAATTGTTTTAATTAAATATAAGAAAAAATTTTCCCTGTCAGTAAAACTAAATCTTTGTCACCAATGCCAACTGCTGCATACTTTTATTATATGGCTAAACTATAATTTGTTTAACCTTTCTCCTAATAATGTACATTTAGGTTATCTATTACATGAGTCACTAAATAAAGTATGTTTCTAAAAGGAATACAGAATAATTACATCAAGAATTATTATGAATAAACTCAAAATGGATTAAAGACCTAAATGTAAGACTGGATACTATAAAACTCCTAGAGGAAAACATAGGTGAAATACTCTTTTGACAAAAATCGCAGCAATATTTTTTTGGATCCACCTCCTAGAATAATGAAAATAAAAACAAAAAACAAACAAATGGGACCTAATTAAACTTAAATGCTTTTTCACAGCAAAGGAAACCATCAGTAAAACGAAAAGACAACCCACAGAATAGGAGAAAATATTTGCAAATGATACAACTGACAAGGAATTAATCTCCAAAAGATATAAACAGATCATGTGGTTCTACGTCAAAAAAACAAACACCCAATCAAAAAGTGTGCAGGAGATCTAAATAGACATTTCTCCATAGAAGACATATGGGTGGCTAAAAGGCACATGAAAAGATGCTCAACATCACTAATTAATTATTAGAGACTGCAAATCAAAACAACAATGAGATATCATCTCACAACAGTCAGAATGGCCATCATCAAAAAGTCTAAAAACAATACATGCTGGAGAGGGGGCAGAGAAAAGGGAACACTCCTACACTGTTGGTGAGAATGTAAATTGATATAGCCTCTATGGAGAACAGTATGCAAGTTCCTTAAAAAACTAAAAATAGAGCTACACATGATCCTGCAATCCCACTCCTGGGCATATATCAGGTGAAAACCATAATTAGAAAAGATACATGCACCCCAATGTTCATCGCATCACTATTTACAATAGCCAAGACATGGAAGCAACCTAAATGTCCATCGACAGAGGAATGGATGCAGATGTGTTACATATATACAATGGAATATTACTCAGCCATAAAAAAGAATGAAATAATGCCATTTGCAGCAACATCGGTGGGCCTAGAGATTATCATACTAAGTGAAGTAAGTCAGACAAAGAGAAATATCATATTATATCACATATGTGAAATCTAAAAAAAAGGATACAAATGAAATGAACAGAAACAGACTCATTGACATAGGAAACCAATTTATGGTTACCAAAGGGAAAAGAGGGGTGGGGGAGGGATAAATTAGGAGGTTGGGATTAAGATATACACACTACTATATATAAAATAGATAATCTACAAGGACCTACTGTATAACACAGGGAATTCTACTGAATACTCTGTAATAACCTATATGGGAAAAAGATCTGAAAAAGAATAGACATATGTATATGTATAACTGACTCACTTTGCTGTACACCTAAAACTAACACAACATTGTAAATCAACTATACTTCAATATAAAATACAAATAAAAAAAAGAATTATTATGAAGATTGTTTACACAATGTGTACCAATAAAAACTGGCACCATATCAGACAGATAATGGCTGAAACACAAATCTTTAAAAGTAGAAATATATCCATAATCTATTATAAAGTGGGATATATTGCAAATGATTACCTTAAATACTTTCAAACTAGGACCAATTTAAGCAATTATACAAGTGATACATGTAGAAAATCCAAAAGGCTGAAACTAAAATACATATAAAATTGAAGAACTAGTTCATAGGAGACAGAGTAAGCCCTTGGGTATAGTATCCGGAGATAAAATGAAGTTCAATAGGGGAATTACACAGAGAAACATGATGGCTCTGAAGTATGGTTCTAAAACATCTGTGGCTGATCAAAGTCACCCCAGCTACTCAATTTCTGGCTTATATGGAGTAACAGAGAACAGATTTTCCCTCCCACCTGAAACAAATAAATATTTGTCAAAAATTATTAACCAGTGGTTTGTAAGAAAAGGCATATCAGGCAATGAAGGACAGTGGTTGCTGAGAGACAGGAAAAAATGACTTAAGTTCTATGATTGTGCCACCTTAATGCCTCCAAGGACAATATACAATTTAAAAATGTGGTATGAGATTTTTAACACATGTTAAAGAAGCTACATAAATAACAATGATTTATAGTAAATCAGATATTCAAGGAGATAACACAGAATCATAAAATATATTCAGTTCATTCCAAAGAATACAGATAACAAAGAAAAAGTGAAAAATTAACAGATGAGACAAATAGAAAACAAATACAAGAAGACAGTTTAAACCTAACTATATCAATAAATAAATTAAATGTCTGGAGTAAAAGACAAATATTTGGACTGAAAGACAAAGATTCTTACACTTGATTTTAAAAAGACTCAATTCTAAGTTGACTATAAGAAATGTACTTTAAACACAAGGATGCAAATCTACTAAAAGGAAAAGGATGGAAAAAGATAGTCCATGCTAACATCAATGAAAAGGAAGAGTGCTACAATAATATGAGAAAAAATACATTTTAGAGTAAAGAATATTAATGGGGATTAAAGAAGATCATTTCATAATGATAAAAGGGTCAATTTATTGAGTACAAAAATCCCTAAATGTTTATGTACCTAATAATGTACCTAATAACAGAGTTTCAAAATTCATGAACTAAAAATAAAACTCTTAGGAGAAATAAACAAATCCACAATTACAGTGAAAGATTTAAATACTCCTCTTTCAATAATTGATAGAACAATAAACAGAACAGTAGTAAGCATTAAGAAAATTTGAACGCCATCATCATGCAATTTGACCTAATTTATATTCACAGAACATTTCCCCCAAGAATGACAGAATACACATTATTTTCAAGTGGACACAGAAACCTTAACAAAATAGACCATATTTGGAGCCATAGTACAAGTCTCAATAAATATTTAAAGGGGTTCAAATTATACAAAGTGTATTCTCTGATCACAGTGGATTTAAATTATAAATGAGTAATAGAAAGATCTCTAAAAAAAAACGCAAAGAAACAAGTTACAAGGGATACATTGCACTCATACATTAGAAGACTCAGTACTGCCCTGTTAAGCTGTTAGTTCTCCCCTAACTGATTTATAGATTGCAAAAAAATCACAATTAAATCCCAGTAGGCTTTTTTTTTTTTTTTTTTTTTTTTTGCAGTACGCGGGCCTCTCACTGTTGTGGCCTCTCCCGTTGCGGAACACAGGCTCCGGACGCGCAGGCTCAGCGGCCATGGCTCACGGGCCCAGCCGCTCCGCGGCACATGGGATCTTCCCCGACCGGGGCACAAACCCGTGTCCCCTGCATCGGCAGGCGGACTCTCAACCACTGCGCCACCAGGGAAGCCCCCAGTAGGCTTTTTTTAAAAAAAGAAACTGATAACTGATTCTAAAATTCCTATAGAAGTGCAAAAGATGCAGAATATCCAAAACAATTTTAAAAAACAATAAAGTTGGAGGACTAACACTATTGATATCAAAACTTATTATAAACCTCCAATAATTGAAACGGTATGGAATTGAGGTCAAGGAAGACAAATAGATGGATAAAACAGAATAGAGTCCAGAAACAGACTCACATATTTATAAAAAACAGTTTTGGCAAAGATGCAAAGACAAATCAGTGAAGAAATTATATACTTTTGAACAACAATTCTGGGAAAACTGGACATTCATATGCAAGAAAAATCTTTCATCCATATATCATACCATACAAAAATTAAATCATAATGGATCAAAGATCTTAAAATATAAAACTTCTGGAAAACAAAACAAAACATACTGGACAATCTTTGTCACCTTGGAATAGGCAAGGATTTCTTATATAAAAAACCGAAAGCATAATCATAAAAGAAAAAAGATGAATTGGACTTCATCAAAATTAAAATCTCCTGCTCTATAAAAAGACACTTAAGAAAATGAAGGGGCAGTGAGAAAATATTTGCAAATCATATATCTGATAAATGATTCATATATAGAACTTTCAAAAGACAACAATAAAAATATTAAAAATGGGCAAAAGATTTAATGGGAAATTTAACAAAGAAAATATTGGCATATCAAGTGAGCTCATGAAAAGATGGACTCAGGTCCATTACTCATTAGGGGAACATAAATTAAAACCAAAATTAGATATGATCACAAACCAATTAGAATGACTAAAATTTTAAAAGTCTAAATACCAAGTGTTAACAAGAATATGGAAAAGCTGGAACTCTCAAGCCCTTCTGGTGGGAATGTATAATGGTATAACTAATTTGGAAATCATCTTGGCAGTGTCTTAAAAATTTAATCGTAATCTACCATGTGATCTAGTCATTCTACTTTGGAGTATTTTCCCAAGAGAAATGAAATCATTGTACATACAAAGACTTGTACAGAAATGTTCATAGTTTTTTTGTGATAGCCAAAAACTGGAAAGAACCCAAATGTCTATTAACAGATGAACAGATAAAGAAACTGTGATCCATCCATGTAATGGAAATCTACTCAGAAATAAAAAAGAATAAACTATTAATATATACAAAATAGTTATGATCTATGCAAGTTGCATGGCTAAAAATGTGCATACTTCATGATTCTATTTATAAGCAATTCAGGAAATACAAACTAATAGGTAGTGAAAGAAAGCAAATCAAGGTTACTTAAATGAAGTCTATATATAGTTAATAGAGCAAATTTAACTCTGGCAATCCAGTGATTCAACAGTCTTCTTTCTGTTAAGACTTAAAGTGCAAAGCTCAGACTAAATCAATCAAGTCAGTTCATATTTTCTAATTCCTGAAACCCTCTGGATTCCAACTCAAGTGTAAACTAGTACCATCTGAATATAAAACAGGGAATTATTTGGTAGTCATAGCTATTGTACAATCTCTAGGGATTTAAATAAAAAAATAACACCCTTCAGATGTGAGGCTGGAAACTGCTTGATTTATGTTAATACTGATGTGCACTTCGTGTTTTAGAAAAGGGTTTTATTGCTATCTAAAAGCAGCACTACATTAAACCCATAAATTAGCTTCTGTTCTGTTGGAATATAATTATCTTTATGTAGGGCAATAGTCCAGCAAGCCAGGGGCAAAATTTTACCTTTTTAAATGGAGACTTGAATAGGGAAAATGATAGACTGCTAAGCTAAACAGTATTTATTGCAGAGTCTACATGGTACTGTGGTGAGGAGGTATGAACACCACAAAGGCATGTGCTGCCAGCTCAATGGTAGACAGGAAGGTCCAACTTTCCCTTGACATTTGGTGAGGCTTTCATCTTTCTTAGAATGTATTCCAGATTAATTCTTATTTCTTGATTTTTAAAAAATTCCTTTTGATTACTCAGTTCTAACTCAAAAACATTCTTGTTGTCACCTCTTTTCAGGCTTTCGTAAAGATCAAGTCTCCATCTTTTCTGGACATATCATGAAATCATTAATTTAATAATTTTCATTTCTTTTATCTTTTGCTTTTATGGTCTATCATTGATCCTACGTATTTCTTTAAAGACCCAATGGCAGCGACCAGGCAAATATGGAGCATATATGCTTGTAAAATGTCCATACAGAAATAAACCTGGCTAAAAATAATACTAAAAGGAATATTTTTTACCTGATAAAACTAGTCTAGATAATTTGAAGTATTTGAGGTATGGTTAGTAATATATAAAACTGACTAGAGGGCTTCTTCCTAAGATTCTGTGATAAAGAAGAAGAATTAATAGAAAATGATTAAAAGTAGATTATGGAATTGATTATATAAAGTTAGTTGCTATTAGACTTAATAGCAATATAGTGAGATAAGATACAAGTTTGAAGACCCTTTGCAGGAATGAGTTTTGTGCATTCTAGAAATGAAAGAAGACCACGAGGTTGGTGAGTTAAAGTGTTGAAGAAGAGGAGGGCTATGAGGATGGGGAGAGGAGAGCAGGAGGGAGTGGCATGAGATGAGCATGTGTTGGGCAAGAAGCAGATACAAGACTATGCATGCTTAGATTTCTCTATTTATTTATATATGACTATACCGTTTCTCATTGTATGTCCTCCTGAGATATTGCTTGTTATTATCAGCTCTTTTACCAGTGTTTGCAGATGGTGACTGACACACATTAGCATAACCTCAAGAAGGCTATTTAATCTGCATTCACAATAAGCTACAATTCACTTTAAGAAAATAATATTTTTCTTAACCAAATTGTTATAAAAGTTATTTTGCACAACTGCTTCTGTACATTTACCTCAGAAACACCAGGCACCTAAAGAAGAAATAAGAGCTTACTGAATGGGTGGACAAAAATGGGAGGAAAAAGTAACAAATATCTACTTCCTGTATCTTTCTGCTGCTGTTCCTTCACAATTGGCCCAGAGACAGAAAACTCTCAAGGGCCTAACTCTACTTTTTCTTAAATGGTCATGTTGACAACACTTTCTTGTGAGCAATGCCTTGGCTTTACTGGTCGTCATTTTACTGCATTGGAGGGGGTCAGAGGACTGTGATTAAGTCTCAGAATGCTTCGTGATGAAATAGATAAAATGTCAGCTGAAACAGCTCTGGTCTATGTCCAGTGTTCAAAGCCAAGACTCTGTGTGTGTACACACATGTGCATGTGTATGGATGAGGGCATGATTCTTGATTCTCATTGGCTTATTTCCAGAGGAAAGTGAGATTTAATTAATGGGGACTAAAATACTTTACTAATGTAGGGAAGATATTTAATAAGACAGAATGGCTGGCTGGCTGGATTGTGTTGGCTAGTAAAAAATTATCTTTTGAGTCATGATTTCAGAGTCAAACCACTATTAATTTGGCTTGCTTTCCATTTCATAGAGAGAAAAAATTCATAAAGAGATGAGAGCCTGTTTCTCTTATAATTTCCAACACCAAGGTAATGATAAACAAAATTTTAAGATACATGTACTATATCTTGCTTCCTTTAATTTTTTCAGCATAAAACCTGCTGCCAGTTATTACAAGAAAGGAATGACTACTCTTTCTCTTAGCATGGTGCTGAAGCCTGTATCCAATTTCTGTGTGTATGTCATACATCTGCCACTAAAATATTTCCACAAATGTACAAAGGGACTTTAGAGTTAAAAAAATTTTATGAAAATACCCTTTTAAAAAATAAAACAAAAAAAAAGTAAAATTGATTCTGCATATTCTAAATCCTATTCTATTGCATTTTAAAAACTTAGGACAAAAATACAAATCCAGTAAGACAGAAATATACAAAGCATCCCTAGAAAATCTCAAGTTTGACCAACATTCATATGCGTAGCCTGTACATACATAGCCTGTAATTTTTAGGAAAAATATTTTTTAAATGCAAGAAAAGAAAAACCAACAGAACCTGCATTCTTGTTGTTTCTGCAAGGGTAGGAATGAACTCTTAAATAATTCTACTGCTATAGTGGTATAGTCTACTATTATCACCTCTCCTACTCCCACTACCACTGTTAACATTTATTAAAATCTTAATATTTGTCAAGCACTATGGTAAATGCTTGACATATTCACATATTTTGTATTAAGCACTCACAACACCCCTAAAAGGCAGATAATGTTATTACACCTATTTTTTAAATGAGGAAATTGAGACATTCATATTAAGAAAATTATGCAAGAAGTACTATTAGGAAGTTACAAATTGAGGACTTGACTCAGGTATTCTGTCTTGAGAGCCTTCTCTTTAAGTTATCTCACTACAGTTATTCTCAAGAAACGAAAAGTTGAGGAAGTAAATTTACATATACAACACAAGCCAATAAACATAGCTGAAGAAATGGATAAAACTAGTTAGAATATTAAACCACTTATTCCTGCATATTTTACTATTCTTTTGTTTCACGTTACTCATTTTATAAAAATGCAAAAAATCTCTTCTTTATGGAGTATCAGTTACTTAAAAATGATATTTTAACTTTTAACTCATCTAAATGGAAATTTATGTTGGATTGAAAAATATCACATTTGCACAAACACCTTTCAATATTAGGCAATAGTTCTCTATTTTACCACAAGATAACAATAGTATTTATTAGGTTTAGTTATTTAGCTGCTAAGCAATATCTCTCTGGGATTACAAGCTCCTTATTTTTACTGCCTGTTCCATGAAGTAGTATTTTATTTCATTTAGATTTAATTATTGAAGGATATTTTCACCAAACACAGAAGTCAGCACTGGCAATTAAAAAAATTCTTTTGTCACATTAAAAAAAAGGTGTTCCACTGTCTTATGGATGCCATAGTTTTGACAAGAAGTCTGTAGTAATTATAATTTTTATTTTCTTGTATATAATACACCATTTTTTTGTGAGAATGCTTTCAAGATTTTTTTTATTAATCTTTCATTTTCAGCAGTTTGACTGTGATGAGTCTAGAAATTTTTGTCTTCATATTGACCTATTTTGACTTTTGATGACCTTCTTTAAATCCATAAATTTATTGTCTTTCATGAAATGTGAGAATTTTTGGCCATTATTTCTTCAAATAATTTTTTCTGCCCCCTTCTCACTTTTTCTTCTGGAACTCCAATTACATGTTTTAGACTATTTCATATTGTCCCACAGGTCCCTGAGGTGCTTCTCTCAATCTCTTTATTTCTCTAATATATGCATAATAATATAACATATAATCATATGTTATTATATATTATAATATGTAGGTATATAACACAATAGTAACTATAGATATACATCTTAGTGTATATATTATATTTTATGTAGGTATTACATATTATATGCGATTAGGTATATAACATAATAGTAACTCTAGATATAGACTTAGTCTTTCCTTTTTTATATTGGATGATTTCTATTGCTTTATCTTCAAGTTCATTAACTCTTGATATGCCTGTTTAGAGTTTTTTTTTTTTTCCAAGAGGTTATATTTTTTGGTTCTAGACTTTCCATTTGGAGTTTTTTATAGTTTCTATTTCTCAGCTATTTCCTATCACTTTATTTGTTATAAGCATATATGCCTGTTTAGTTGAACATACCTATAACAGCTACTTTAAAGGACTCTGGTAATTACAATATGTGGGTTATTTTGAGGTTGACCTTTGAAAATAGGCCACATTTCTAGGTTTTTTTTTTTTTTTTTTTTTTTCTTGCGGTACGTGGGCCTCTCACTGTTGTAGCCTCTCCTGTTGTGGAGCACCGGCTCCAGACGCGCAGGCTCAGCAGCCATGGCTCATGGGCCCAGCCACTCCACAGCATGTGGGATCTTCCTGGACCGGGGCACAAACCCATGTCCCCTGCATCGGCAGGCGGACTCTCAACCACTGCGCCACCAGGGAAGCCCCACATTTCTAGTTTTATTTTGCATGACAAGTGATCTTAGATTACATTTTGGAAACTGAGGAGATTATGCTGTAGATAATATAGATACTGCTCATTTCTCTGAAGAGTATTACTCTTTTGTTTTAGCAAGGCAGTAACATATTTAGAATCAAACTGAAGATCTGTCTTGAGTAGCAGCTCAAATATCAGTCCAATTCTTTTTCTTTTTTCCTTAGCTGGGCTGTTTTGTATCTTCCTTGTGCATGTGCAGTTGAAGGGCCAGCCAGAGACTTGGGCATAATTTATAATCTCATCACTTTCTGGTGGCAGTGGTTACCATGAAAGCAAGATGCAGTGATTAACTCTGTCTCTCAGCTCCTCAGGTCAATAAATGGCTTTGTTTGTTTGTTTTTTCAATCTGGGTATTAGCTGTCGTGGCAGTGATGCATCTTCAATATCCTCTCAGGATAACACCATAATAGGGAAAATCTCAATTAATGCTAGTTTCTCCTTCCAAGGTTCAATTCTCCAAAATCTACTTGCTTTTCGTTCATTCTTTAGAGCCCAAACTTTCATAGGGTATCTAATCAACAAAATATTTCAGAATTTGGTAAACACATCATAGTTGTTTTAATTACCACTGAAGATATCATAAGTATGGATTATCTTCCTCTCCTAGTTTCTGTGGTTGTATAATGTGCATTTTATATTTTCTGTTGCATGACTGGCTTAAAATACCTTATGTATTTATTACAAATATTGTGTATATTGGGTTATAGTTGGAAAAGAATTTGGTATCTTTCACAAACAATATATAAATCTCCACGATCCCTTTCCTGAGTTAAGACCAGAACCTATAATTTATATAGAGTTAATATAATTTATTTCAACAAGCATGGCCTTACATATATTCACATGAAACCTACTTTAAATTAATCATAACTGAGATTAATGTTGTCATGACATCAATTTAGAAGGATTTAAAAACTACTACTACCTGATAAATTATACCATATAGTTAACTAGTGTTTTGGCTAGTAAAATAATGATGGCCAAAGCTTCACCAAAAGGAATAAAAGGATTTGGGGGAGTCTATTATTTTCAAAAAGCTCTTTTATAATATTCAGAATAACAAATAATGTAAGAGCATATTCATTTACTATTTTCCCATTAGCCACTTGGTAGGAATGATCATACATGTTGGCTGAAACGGTGGTTGCTAATATGATATAACCTCAAGGTAAGGGAACTTCCATTTATTAAATGCTCCCGTCTTTCAGATACTTGCACATATGTTTAAATTATTATTTAGTTTTCATAAAATCCCTGAAAATATGAATAGCTTACTGTAGATAAAGAAACTAGGATCACACAGATTGAATATCTTAAACACAATCATCTCAAAAATCACCATGTGAGGAATTCATAATCTGACCTGACAGTTTTCACTATAATTTACAGCCTCTAACCACTCTAAGAAAGGCCTCTATTCCACTAAATACTTTCCCCTTTGTTTCTAATGCTTAAAATTCAGCACATGAAATGTCTAAAATTTGAAATAATGTTTAAAATACAAGTGTCATCATCAGGAGAGATACTACATTGATTCAAATTCAAATTTAGGGTATTCACATCATATGTCAGGGTCTACCGTTTACTCAGTACTGTATTCAACAAGTACTATGTTCATTGCCTGCCACATCCAATTTATTGTAGTAGATTATAGAAGCAGGTTATGATGCAGTTAGGAACATGGTGATAGATGAAGGCAAAAACATAAAGGATTGGGTATCACTGTATAGCACAAAAACCTTGATAGGGAAGCTTCAGATGGCATATTCATCCTTGCATAAATTTCAGTTTTTGCTAAGAATGAGTCAGTCAGTCTATATCCTAGTTATATCAAGTATGAACCAAAACTCTCGCTTTAGAGTAATGTAAAATCTTTATTCTGAGAGCGATTACTGAGTAACCAACATGCTTTCAATTTTATCAACTGAAACTAGGTTATGATTAAATGGAAATTGCCAAGCAGAGAAACCATAACAAAAAAGTTATTAAGTGCTATGCCAGGCAGCTTTGGTAGTATTGATAAGCCTTGTTATTAGAATGACATAATGAAATTTACTTTTAGAAATAACTTAAAGTTGGTGTAAAGTAGGCTATCTCAAAAAGTTGTTTTTTTTTTGAGTAGTACATAAAGTTAATGGTCATTTCTAAAATATTGGTTTCAGAAATAAAGCCATAATTACATTCTATTAAGATAAATCCAGAAATCAAAGTTTGGTGGGCTTTTCAAAGTATACTCTTTCGTAGAACTACTGAATACTACCTAACAGGGGTATTTTTCAGTCACCAATCTCCCTCACATAAACCTAATTCCTAAAATAGAATTACATAGTGTTAGAATTACCCTGTAGTTATGCCCAATGAGAATAGTATTTTGAGAAACACTAGGAAAAGGTCCAGCAAAAAGAGAGTAGGGATTGGCAGATGGTGATTATAAATGTAATAACACTGTTTAAAGGCAGCAGAATCTTTTCTTTTAGAAATATCATACTGATATGCTTTTATTATTCTCAGACTTCTGACCCCAAACACGACTATTCACTTAGGGAGACTAATGCTACTGATAATAGTAGAAAAAAAGTAAAAATTAGAAAGAACACTTTCACTTTGATCAGCTTAGGCTTTTATCTCTTATATTTGTTTGTGTATATACAGAATTGTTAAATATATTTTAGATAATGATTTAAAATGAGAAAATGTACAAGACACATTTGAAATCATCATCTTTCCAACTGAACTTTCATGAGAGGAAATTTATTGAGATAAATTTTCCATCCTGTTAGATTTAATGTCACATTTTACCTTTGATTTCTGAACCAGATAATTTTTTTTCCTCCTCATCTAAACAAATATTCTACCTTTTTTTACCTTTTGCAACTTTTCTAATGAGTTCTCATTTTCAGTGTAAATAAAATTTTTCTAAAGAAATAGATTGGTCCAGTAAAAGTCTGAACATTATCAAATAAGCATTTATATTATTTTATTTTCCCAGGATTTTATGATAAAATGTTTGTCCCTCTGATTAGAAACTGAATAGCCCTCATTATGGTATTAGAAGATACAATATATCATTTTGATTTTTTTCAAGTGAAAACTGAAAATGTCTATGAAGTTATTGAAAGTAAGAATTGATTTCCTAGAAAATAGTTCAGATAGTAGGTTCCCATGTCAATGTGCATGAACTAAACAAAAGCCATATAAGCTGAGCTGGTTTTATACCCATACCTTTTGGATTTCTCTCTTGCCAATTGAACATTGCTATAAATCTAACAGCGGGGATCTAAAAATCCCACAAGTTCTCCGCATCACAGTGGTCCCCAACCTATTTGGAACCAGGGATCGGTTTTGTGGAAGTCAATTTTTCCACAGATCAGGGGGTGGGGGCATGGTTCAGGTGGTAATGCGAGTGATGGGGAGTGGCAGATGAAGCTTCACTCACTCACCTGCTGCTCATTTCCTGCTGTGTAGCTTGTTTCCTAATGTGGCCCGGGGGTTGGGGACCCTTGCCATATCATGAAACAATAATCAGTATATTGGGAGAGCTAATTTATAGTCTCACCAACAAATAAATGACATTTACTATACATTCATAATAAAATAAAAGTTGGGATATTTTCATGTATACACATACCCAATATAGGTAGTACACAGGAAGCATATCTCTAGACATAAGGTGAAAAGGCAGCCACCAAAAACATACATAATTGTGGGGCAAAATATTTTTTGTCCCAAGATTTTTTTCTTGTGTCATTGCTGCTGCTACAGTATTTTTTTTTCCTTTTAAATTACCAAATGCAGCAAACTCACATTAGGATATACTTAGGAGCATGATATCACATTGATGGTTCTGGGCATTAATAATGCACTTTGAACCTGGGAGGAAAGAGAAACTGCAGGGAAAAAAAATTGCTCAGGACACATTTCACAAGTCACTAAATATTTGGTAAGAGCACACTAAAGCCTATTTCTCTGTATCTATGTCATCTACATCTGGTACACATATAGATACATGATATTCTTAGCTACATTTGCTGCCAAAAAAAAGAGACTGTAAAGAAATTGAATAAACATTCCAAGTGACAGTCAACTTTGGTGTTATCCATTGGCATTAAATGATATGCTTTTCTCCACAGTTTTATATTTGGAGGCAAGGATTTTAAGTTCTTATGACACAAATGAAGTTGTAATTGCTTTCCATTTTAATTAAGAGCCAATATCAAACTTAATAAGGCTGAGTATCTGTTTAAAGTGTTTATGCCATAGGCAGCTAGAGCCATTGAATAAGGGCAATCAAGGACATTTTTGTGGGGTGTGTTTGGCAAAAATTGGTCAGCTTTGAAAGGCTGCTCCATTTCAATAATAATAATTAAACACACGCAAAAGAATTCCTTTGAACGTGAACAGCTTCATAGACTACATCCAGTTTTACTGTTCTCATGCTGAACTACTATGACAGGAATTCTTAATCATTTTTTAGGCAGCCTGGTAAAGTATATATACTATTTCCCAGAAAATGTACTTAAAAACACAGAATAAAATATATAGGTTTTAATGGAAGCAAATTATATCTAAATATAATTCTAAAAAATACTTTTAAAAATAGAAAGTAGAGATATGGTTATATATGTGTTTCTTTATTGACATTAAAGAATAAGACCTAGCAGCAACTGTAATAAGTAGTGTAATCTGAAGTAGTGATGAGTATACATTACATTTTAAAATATCTGTAACAGCTGTAGTATATGATAATACCTGTGCGTTTTTTTTTTGATAAATTTAATTATTTTATTTTATTTTTGGCTTTGTTGAGTCTTCATTGCTGTGCACAGGCTTTGTCCAGTTGCGGTGGGTGGGGGCTACGCTTCATTGTGGTGCGTGGGTCTGTGGTTTTTATTTGTGACCTCGTCATAGAGACTATAGTTCTACTAAAGTTGGTTGACTTCACTAACAATAGATGGAAAGGTTAAATTTCCCCTAGAGATTAATTAATAGAGATATATGTTTTCCTCAATGAAGTTCATGGTCCCCCTAAATACTATCCACACATCTTTAAGGATCATGAGAGATTACTACAAGTAACTATATGCCAATAAAATGGACAACCTGGAAGAAATGGACAAATTCTTAGATAAGCACAACTTCCTGAGACTGACCCAGAAGAAATAGAAAATATAAACAGACTAATCACAAGCTCTGAAATAGAAACTGTGATTAAGAATCTTCCAACAAACAAAAGCACAGGACCAGATGGCTTCACAGGAGAAATCTGTCAAACATTTAGAGAAGTGCTAACATCTATCCTTCTCAAACTCTTCCAAAATATAGCAGAGGGAGGAACACTGCCAAACTCATTCTACTAGGCCACCATCACCCTGATACCAAAACCAGACAAAGATGTCACAAAAAAAGAAAATAGGCCAATATCACTGATGAACAGTGATGCAAAAATCTTCAACAAAATACTAGCAAACAGAATCCAACAGCACAAAAAAAAGCATACACCATGATCAAGTGGAGTTTATCCCAGGAATGCAAGGATGCTTCAATATACACAAAACAATCAATGTGATACACCATATTAACAAATTGAAGGATAAAAACCATATGATCCTCTCAATAGATGCAGAAAAAGCTTTCAACAAAATTCAACACCCATTTATGATAACAACCCTCCAGAAAGTAGGCAGAGAGGGAAATTACCTCAACATAATAAAGGCCATATATGACAAACCCACAGCCAACATCATTCTCAATGGTGAAAAACTGAAACCACTTCCACTAAGATCAGGAACAAGAAAAGGCTGCCCACTCTCACCGTTATTATTCAACACAGTTTTGGAAGTTTTAGCTACAGCAGAGAAGAAAAAGAAATAAAAGGAATCCAAATGGAAAAGAAGAAATAAAGGTGTCACTGTTTGCAGATGACATGATACTATACATAGAGAATCCTAAAGATGCTACCAGAAAACTACTAGAGCTAAGCAATGAATTTGGTAAACTAGCAGGATACAAAAATCAATGCACAGGGGGCTTCCCTGGTGGCGCAGTGCTTGAGGGTCCGCCTGCTGATGCGGGGGGCGCGGGTTCGTGCCCCGTTTCGGGAGGATCCCTCGTGCCGCGGAGCGGCTGGGCCCGTGGGCCGTGGCCGCTGGGCCTGCGCGTCCGGAGCCTGTGCTCCGCAGGTGGGAGAGGCCGCAGCGGTGAGAGGCCCGCATAACGCAAGAAAAAAAAAAAAAAATCAATGCACAGAAATATCATGCATTCCTATACACTAATGATGAAATATCTGAAAGAGAAATTAAGGAAACACTCCCATTTACCAATGCAACAAAAAGAATAAAATACCTAGGAATAAACCTAACTAAGAGACAAAAGACCTGTAGGAAGAAAAGTATAAGACACTGATGAAAGTAATTAAAAATGATAAAAACAGATGGAGAGATATACCATGTTCTTGTATTGGAAGAATCAACATTGTGAAAATTACAATACCACCCAAAGCAATCTACAGATTCAAAGCAATCCCTATCAAACTACCAATGGCATTTTCACAGAAGTAGAACAAAAAATTTCACAATTTGTATGGAAACACAAAAGACCCTGAATAGCCAAAACAATCTTGAGAAAGAAAAATGGAGCTGGAGGAATCAGGCTCCTGGACTTCAGACTATACTACAAAGCTACAGTAATCAAGACAGTATGGTACTGGCACGAAAACAGAAATGTAGATCAATGGAACAGGATTGAAAGCCCAGAGATAAACCCACACACCTATGGTCACCTTATCATTGATAAAGGAGGCAAGAATCAATGGAGAAAAGACAGCCTCTTCAAAGAGTGGTGCTGGGAAAACTGGATAGCTACATGCAAAAGAATGAAATTAGAACACTGCCTAACACCATACACAACAATAAACTCAAAATGGATTTAAGACCTAAATGTAAGACCAGACATTATAACACTCTTAGAGGAAAACATAGGCAGTACACTCTATGACATAAATCACAGCAAGATCCTTTTTGACCCACCTCCTAGAGAAATGGAAATAAAAACAAAAATAAACAAATGGGACCTAACAAAACTTAAAAGCCTTTGCAGAGCAAGGGAACATAAACAAGACGAAAATACAACTCCTAGAATGGGAGAAAATATTTGCAAATGAAGCAACCACAAAGGATTAATCTCCAAAATTTACAAGCAGCTCATGCAGCTCAATATCAAAAAAACAAACAACCCAATCCAAAAATGGGCAGAAGACCTAAATAGACATTTCTCCAAAGAAGATATACAGATTGCCAACAAACACATGAAAGGATACTCAACATCACTAATCATTTGAGAAATGCAAATCAAAACTACAATGAGGTATCACCTCACACTGGTCAGAATGACCATCATCAAAAAATCTACAAACAATAAATGCTGGAGAGGGTGTAGAGAAAAGGGAACCCTCTTGCATTGTTGGTGGGAATATAAATTGATACAGCCACTATGGAGAACAGTATGGAGGTTCCTTAAAAAACTAAAAATAGAACTACCATACGACCCAGGAGTCCCACTACTGGGCATATACCTGGAGAAAACCATAATTCAAAAAGAGACATGTACCACAATGTTTATTGCAGCACTATTTACAATAGTCAGGACATGGAAGCAATGTAAGTGTCCATTGACAGATGAATGGATAAAGATGTGACACGTATATACAATGGAATATTACTCAGCCATAAAAAGAAAGGAAATTGAGTTATTTGTAGTGAGGTGGATGGACCTAGAGCCTGTCATACAGAGTGAAGTAAGTCAAAAAGAGAAAAACAAATACTGCATGTTAACACATATATATGGAATCT
>NW_006777322.1:409072-422269 GCF_000442215.2 Lipotes vexillifer | reverse complement strand
AAACTAAAAAAAAAAAAAAAAAAGAAAATGGCTCTAAAGAACCTAGTGGCAGGACAGGACAGGAATAAAGATGCAGATGTAGAAAATGGACTTGAGGACATGGGGAGAGGGAAGGGTAAGCTGGGAAGAAGTGAGCAAGTGGCATGGTCATATATACACTATCAAATGTAAAACAGAGAGTGGGAAGAAGTCACATAGCACAGGGAGATCAGCTCAGTGCTTTGTGTCCACCTAGAGGGGTGGGATAGGGAGGGTGGGAGGGAGAGGCAAAAGGGAGGAGATATGGGCATATATCTATATGTATAGCTGATTCACTTTGTTGTATAGCAGAAACTAACACACCATTGTAAAGCAACTATACTCCAATAAAGATTTTTTAAAAATCTCTTATTTATGCCATTATTGTTAAGAAACTTCAGACATTTCAGTAGTATATGACTACATTTTACTGAGTGCTAAACATATGCCAGAATCTATTATATGTGCTTTAAAAGATTATCTTGCTAAATCTTTTTTTTTTTTAAATGTACAGCCTGTAATCTTTTTTTTTTTTTTTAAGGAGATGTTGGGGGTAGGAGTTTTTTAATTAATTAATTAATTTTTGCTGTGTTGGGTCTTTGTTTCTGTGCAAGGGCTTTCTCTAGTTGTGGCAAGCGGGGGCCACTCTTCATCGCAGTGCGCAGGCCTCTCACTATCATGGCTTCTCTTGTTGCGGAGCATTCGCTCCAGATGTGCAGGCTAAGTAGTTGTGGCTCACAGGCCTAGTTGCTCCGTGGCATGTCGGATCCTGCCAGACCAGGGCTCAAACCAGTGTCCCCTGCATTAGCAGGCAGATTCTCAATGACTGCGCCACCAGGGAAGCCCCTTGCTCAATCTTTAAAACAACTCTCTAGAGTAGGAAGTATTTCCATTACAAATAAGCAAGTGGGGTTCATACACTGTACAGAAGTGACAAAACCTGCATATAGAGATATATAGAAATATTTTTCTATCTCTATTTTATACAGTAAATACAAATAAAAATTGTTACTGTCATAAAAAAATCAGAACTGGAACTCAGGTTTTCAGAATCCCATTTTGGTGTTTTCTTCTCAAAACCATTTCACTATTTTTTGATAATTGCAATTTTCGAAACTCTTCATCTTAAATAGTCTCTTGATATAGTGTCATGCCTGTGAAAACTGCCACTTTAGAGATTTGCTCAAGAGATCATAGAATCAACTCCCCCATGAGAAAAGTCTAGGATGACTAGAATTATCCCCATCTGCTGACTAGAGGTTGAACACAATAAAAAGATTACAGACCCTAAACAAGAGTCATAAAAAGAGTAGAAAAGTATTGGCTTCTGAAAATTAATTTCATCCAACTAAACCACCCTAAGGTTTGGTATGGAATCTGCCAAACTTATAGAGAAAAGGAATAAAAATAAGTAATGTAAACATCATCTGAGTCTCATTGTTGGTCTAATAACCAAATGCTTGTAGGCCAGTGGTGCAAACTATAAGGCCAGGTGTATGTACATACAAGTATAGAGATTTCATAATACTTAATTCAGCAAAATTTTAGTAAAAGTAAGTGTGTCAAGAGCTGCATATCATAGTGTTTTGATATGTGCCATTGAGAAATTTTCCATTAACAAAGAGTGGCAGATTGGATAAAAAAACAACAACCTATAATATGCTGCCTATAAGAGACTCACTTTAGGGTGAAAGACACATATAGATTGAAAGTGAGGAGATGGAAAAAGACATTTCATGCAAATGGAAATGACAAGAAAGTAGGGGCAGCAATACTCATATCAGACAAAACAGACTTTAAAACAAAGTCCATAAAGAAAGATGAAGGACACTATATAATGATAAAGGGAGCAATACAAGTAGAGGATGTTACACTCATTAACATATATGCACCCAATCATGGAGCACCGAAATATATAAAACAAATACAAACAGACATAAAGGATGAAATTGACAGGAATAAAATAATAGTAGGAGACTTTAACACCCCTCTGACATCAATGGAAAATCTTCCAGGCAGAAAATTAATAAGGCAACAGAGATCCTAAGTGAAACGGAATACACATTCTTTTCAAATGCCCATGGAACATTCTCTAAGGTAAACCACATACTGGGACACAAAACAAGCCTTTACAAATTAAACAGAATAAAAATTATTTCAAGCATCTTTTCTGACCGCAACAGTATGAAACTAGAAATCAACCAGAGAAAGAAAAACAGGGAAAAAAATGATCACATGGAGACTAAACAACTTGCTACTAAAAAATCAATGGGTCAACAATGAAAACAAAGAGGAAATCAGAAAAACATCTTTAGACAAACAATAATTAAAACACAACCTTACAAAATCTATGGGATGCAACAAAAGCAGTTCTAAGAGAGAAGTTCATAGCAATACAGGCTTTCCTCAAGAAACAGGAAAAATCTCAAATAAACAGCCTAACCTACCACCTAAAAGAATTAGAAAAAGAAGAACAAACAAAACCCAAAGTCAGCAGAAGGAAGGAAATAATAAAGATCAGGGAGGAAATAAATAAAATAGAGATCAAAAAATAATAGAAAAGATCAATAAAACCAAGAATTGCTTTTTGAAAAGATAAACAAAATCTACAAACCTCTACCCAGGCTCACCCAGAAAAATAGAGAGAGGAAATAAGAAATTAAAGAGGAGAAATAACAACTGATACTGCAGAAATACAAAAAATCATGAGATAATACTATGAATAGTTATGTCAACAAATTGTATAACCTAGAAGAAATGGGCAAGTTTCTAGAAACATACAGCCTGCCAAACTGAGTTAAGAAGAAACAGATAATTTGAACATACTGATCTCTACAAGTGAATGATATTCGGTAATAATAATAATTAAAAAAACCCTGCAAACAAACATCCAGGACTAGACGGCTTCACTGGGGAATTCTACCAAACACATAAAGAAGAACTTACACCTATCCTCAAACTATTCCAAAAGATTGAAGAGGAGCGAACGCTCCAAAAGTCATTCTATGAAGCCACCATCACACTGATACCAACAAAGAAACTACAAAAAAAGAAAATTATGGACCAATATCTTTGATGAATATAGATGTAAAAATCCTCAACAAAATATTAGCAAACTGAATCCAACAATACATAAAAAGGATCATACACCATGATCAAGTTGGATTCACTCCAGGGTCTCCAGGATGATTCAACATACACAAATCAATCAATGTGAAACACCACATCAACAAAAGAAAAGACAAAAAATACATGATCATCTCAATAGATGCAGAAAAAGCATTTGATAAAATTCAACACCCATTCAAACTCTCACCCAAAGTGTGTATAGAGGGAACATATCTCAACATGATATGACAACCATTTATGACAAACCCACAGCCAACACAATACTCCATGGTGAAAAGCTGAATGCCTTCCTGCTAAATTCAGGAATAAGACAAGGATGCCCACTCTCACCACTTCTATTCATCACAGTACTGGAAGGCCCAACCACAGCAATCAGACAAGGAAAAATAAATAAATAAGTAAATAAATAAAAGGTATCAAAATTGGAAGGAATGTGATAAAATTGTCACTATTTGCAGATAACATGATACTTTATATAGAGAACTCTAAAGACTCCACACAGAAACTACTAGAACTAATAAGTGAATTCAGCAAGGTAGTAGGATACACGATTAATATCACAGAAATATGTTAAATTTCTTTACACTAAAAATGAAATATCAGGAAGGAAAAGTAAAAAAAATTCCTGTTTAAAATCACATCAAAAAATAAATAAATAAGACACTAGGAATAAACCTAACCAAGGAGGTGAAACACCTACATGCTGAGAACTGTAAAACATTGATAAAGGAATTGGAAGATGATTCAAAGAAATGGAAAGATATCTCATGCTCTTGGATTGGGAGAATTCATATTGTTAAAATGGCCACACTACCCAAAGCAATCTACAGATTAAATGCAATCCCTATCAAAATACCCATGACATTTTTCAAAAAACTAGAAAAATAATCCTAAAATTTATATAAAACCACAAAAGACCCCAAATTGCCAAAGTAATCCTGAGGCAAAAGAACAAAGCTGGAGGCATGACCCTCCCAGACTTTGGACAATACTACAAAGATACAGTAATTAAAACAGCATGGTATTGGCAAAAAACAGACAAATGGATCAATGGAACACAATAGAGAGCCCAGAAATAACCTATGGTCAATTAATCCATGACAAAGGAGGCAAGAATATACAGTGGAGAAAAGACAATCTCCTCAGCAAGTGGTGTTGGGAAAGCTGGACAGCTACATGTAAATCAATGAAATTAGAACACTCCCTCACACCATATACAAAAGTAAAAAAAATGCTTTAAAGACCTAAATATAAGACATGACATCATAAAACTCCTAAAAGAGAACATAGGCGAAACACTCTCCGACATAAATTGTAGCAATGTTTTCTTCGGCCAGTCTCCCAGGTGAAAGAAATAAAAACAAAAATAACAAATGGCACCTATTCAAACTTAAAAGCTTTTGCACAGCAAAGGAAACCACCAACAAAATGAAATGGCAACTTATGGAATGGGAGAAAATCTTTGCAAACTCTGTGACCCACAAGGGGTTAATATCTGAAATATACAAACAGCTCATATCAGTTTTTTTTGACAACTCAGTATCAAAAAAACAACCCAGTCAACAAATGGGCAGAAGACCTAAATAGACATACAAATGGCTAAGAGGCACATGAAAAGATGCTCAACACTGCTAATTATTATTATTTTTTTTTATTTTTATTTTTTTTCCTTGCGTTATGCGGGCCTCTCACTGTTGTGGCCTCTCCCATTTGCGGAGCACAGGCTCCGGACGCGCAGGCTCAGTGGCCATGGCTCACGGGCCCAGCCGCTCCGCGGCATGTGGGATCTTCCCGAAACGGGGCACGAACCCGCGTCTCCTGCATCGGCAGGCGGACTCTCAAGCACTGCGCCACCAGGGAAGCCCAACACTGCTAATTATTAAAGAAATGCAAATTAAAACCACAATGAAGTATCACTTCACACCAGTCAGAATGGCCATCACCCAAAAGTCTACAAATAATAAATGCTGGAGAGGGTGTGGAGAAAAAAGAACGCCCCTACACTGTTGGTGGGAAGGTAAATTGGTGCAGCCACTATGGAAAACAGTATGGAGGTTTCTTAAAAAAACTAAAAATAGAGCTAACATATGATCCAGCTATCCCACTCATGGGTATATATCCAAAAAAGATGAAAACTGTAATTCAAAAAGATACATGCACCCCAATGTTTGTAGCTGTATCATTTACAATAGCCAAGACATGAAAACAACTGAAAAGTATATCAGCAGGTGACTGGTTTAAGAAGATGTGTTTATATGAGTGTGTGTGTATATATATACACACATACATATACATATAATGGAATATTGCTCAGCCATAAAAAAGAATGAAATATTGCCATTTGCAGCAACATGGATTGATCTAGAAAATATCATACTAAGTGAAGACAAATATTATATGATATCACTTACATGTGGAATCTAAAAAATAATACAAATGAATTTATATACCAAATGAAATTCACAGATATAGAAAACAAACTTATGCTTACCAAAGGGGAAAGGGAGGGGAGGGGAGGTTAAGTTAGAAGTATGGGATTAATAGATCTTAATAGATTTTACTATACATAAAATTAAAAATAAGTTAAAAAAAACCCCCAAAACTAAAAAGTTTTGAAAAACAAAATTTTAATTTGTGATATATTTTGGTGAGAACTGTAGTTTAGTTACAGAGTCAAGTGGATAGAAAATTTTTTGACCCAGGGCATTAGAAAAGCCTTCAGAAAGGGTTTGGCATTTGACCTAAGTCTACAAGGTTAGAAAGGATTCTATTAACAAGACACAGGCATTTTAGGAAAATACAGATAATATTACACATGAATGAAAGGACTCTAAGTGATTCATATTAGGAAATTTTATCTCATTTCAGTAACTGAACAATAGATTACAACAAAAAGATTTTTATTGTGAATAAAATTTTAGTAGCATTCTGAGAGAATGGTTGGGAGATGAGAAATGATGAGGTGTCACAGAACACTTAGAAAGAAATTAGAAAATAACAATACCTTAAAAAAGATCTCATTAGGCTTCCCTGGTGGCACGGTGGATGAGAGTCCGCCTGCCGATGCAAGGAACACGGGTTCGTGCCCCGGTCCGGGAGGATCCCACATGCCGCAGAGCGGCTGGGCCCGTGAGCCATGGCCGCTGAGCCTGCACGTCCGGAGCCTGTGCTCCGCAAGAGGAGTGGCCACAGCAGTGAGAGGCTCGCGTACTGCAAAAAAAAGAAAGATCTGATCTATGAAAATTTATTTGGAATGGAATAAAAAGCTTCCAAAGACACTCTGGAGAGACAGAAACTTTTGACTTGAAAAAGACTGCATGCAGAGATGAAGGGAGATACAATGGTTAAGAAGGACAATAAAATCAATAACTTGATTAACTTGGTAGGTTATAAGGACATTTCCTGAGATAGAAAATAAAAAGAACAGGCTAGAAAGATAGTACTATTATTTCATGTATAAACCTCGTAAGTTTGCAGTACCTATGAGAGAGATCTTCAGAAACGTGTTCAACAGGAGTTTGAAAATAAGGTCTTTGACTTCAGAGGAGATGATATTATCAGCAATAGTAATTTGGCTATTGTAATCATACAAATAAAAGTCAAAATTATGTGAAGGGATATCAATGCAAAGAAAAAGAGCAGAGAAAAAAGAGGAAAATGGATATAAGAACTAAAGGATGTGAGATGATGCGTGGGGGCGGGTTTAATTAAACCTACTGGGATAATCATTTGCAAAATCAACATGTATCAAAATTAAATCATCATATTGTACACATTAAGCTTTCTAACATGAAATGCTTTAAGTAAATATCAAAGTGACAAATGTTTGAAAACTGAGGGACTGCCCTGGTGGAGCAGTGGTTAAAATTAAATCATCATATTGTACACATTAAGCTTTCTAACATGAAATGCTTTAAGTAAATATCAAAGTGACAAATGTTTGAAAACTGAGGGACTTCCCTGGTGGAGCAGTGGTTAAGAATCCGCCTGCCAATGCAGGGGACACAGGTTCGAGCCCTGGTCCGGGAAGATTCCACATGTCGTGAAGCATCTAAGCCTGGGCGCCACAACTACTGAGCCTGTGCTCTAGAGCCCGCGAGCTACAGCTACTGAAGCCCGTGCGCCTAGAGCCCGTGCTCCGCCACAAGAGAAGCCACCGCAATGAGAAGCATGCGCACCGCAACGAAGAGTAGCCCCCCGTTCACCGCAAATAGAGAAAGCCCGCCTGCAGCAATGGAGACCCAACACAGCCCAAAATAAGTAAATAAATAAATAAACTAAAAAAAAAAAAAAGGAAAATTGAGGAGAACACATTAAGAGAGACAAGAGAGGCAGAATACAGTATTACCATAGATTTAAAGATGAAATGAGTATCAAGAAGATGCTGCCAAACAGTGGAAATTTTGTAGGAACGAAGCCTAAAAACAGATTATTGATTTTGGCAACTTGAAGGTCTTTAAATTCCCTATTAAGATCAATTTATGGGGACAAAATAAGTTTGTAGTACTTTGAGGAATGAGTGGGATATGAGAAACTGGGATCAGAAAAGGTACATTTAATTTTGAGAATACTTTTAAAAGATAAAATATGAAATTTGAATGAAAAGTGAGGTTAAGATACTTTTTTAAGATACAGAAGAACTGAACCTTTTTACTGACCCTTTGGACTGGCAATAGATAAAAGCAGAAGAAAGAAATAGGAAGAATAATTGGGCATAGTCACAGAGGAGAAAAGAGGCCAAAAATTGAGAGTAAAAATATAAGGGTCATATGTAAGGAAGGGTAAGAATAAGATGTCTATGGAAAAAGAAATGTATTGAACACTATTCTACTCCCTCAGAAAGGTTTAACCCATTCGTCCTTGCTAGTAATAAGAGACTGGGAAAGCAATGAAGACATCAAGCTGCCACAGTTGCTAGTAGCTAAGTCAAAGCATGAAACCAGGGGCTTCCCTGGTGGCGCAGTGGTTGGGAGTCCACCTGCCGATAAAGGGAACACGGGTTCGTGCCCCGGTCCAGGAAGATCCCACATGCCGCTGAGCGGCTGGGCCCGTGAGCCATGGCCGCTGAGCCTGCGTGTCCGGAGCCTGTGCTCCGCAGCGGGAGAGGCCACAACAGTGAGAGTCCCGCTTACCGCAAAAAAAAAGCATGAAACTAGCAGAATATGCTCTGCAAGTCCCAGTCTAGGGTCCTTGTAGCAGGCCAGTGAGGCGGTTCTGATTCATAAACACTTGTTTTATTTTATTTTTGTTATATACCATGCCAGTGGGGATAAAATGACAGGCAGGTATTAAGCTCAAGGATAAAGTTTCTCTTGTTATTTCCTGCTCAGCTTATTCAGGTCAATAATTGCAATTCAGTGTATACAGACCAAGGTGTATGCTCTAAAAACAACTAACTGTTGTTTGATGTTTCTATTATCTTAAGGTACAAACCATTTACAAGCTTATGTAACAACAGTGTTAACCCTTTATAAAAACTCCATTTAAAAATTTTCATAATACATACTTATACATATTTATATGGATGATCCTTGACTTTTCCAGATAGTCTTCTGAATGAAAAAGCAAAAATAAAATTAAGGGGTTGTGTAAAATAGCAAAAAGTATGCTTCAGTGAAAGAAAAGATGCCAAATGCAGACATATAAAATTATCAAGCAATATTAAAGAGAAAACCCAGATCAACAGACTTGGAAGCATAACAAGCAAGCAATAATAGTTAACACATAAAGCATTGTATACCTACTGACATTCTCATTGTAGTAGCATGTACTAGAACTCTACACACCTCTCCTCACTCCCTACTCATTTTGGGAAGGAAACTGCTCATTCTGACTTCCAATGGCAAGATTTTAGTGGGAAAACCACTGCTGGATTCTCACCCTTCATCTCTTCAAGCCCTGAAAACCATAGTCCTATCCCCATCCCACCCCACTCATACTCACCCCCTCACTGAGAGGATTACCTTTAAAAAATTTTACCAATGAAAAATCCCTATCAGAGATGAATAGCTGATAAGAGAGAACCCTGGAGGTGTAGGTCAAGGTTTCAGTTCTCGAAGTTTTCAAATCTTCTCTGGTACCTGCAAAGTGACCTTCATTTTTTTTTAAACAACTCCAATGTTTCTTCATAGTTTTCTTTTAAGTTATTTGAGTTAGGCCTTTATCACTTATACTCTAAAACAGCCCTGACTAATAGACTAACTAAAACCAGTATAGTTTGTTTGGAATTTAGCATTAGTTCAGTTTACATGGGTCCTATGAAAAATAAATGATTAATCCAGCAAGCTCTAATTCTATACTTATGATAATTAGGGTATAAGAAAGGTTAATATTTGATAAGGTGTAAGTAATCTTCTAAATTAAACATAATGATAAATAAGATTGTAGAAATATTTTACCTGAGAAAACAAACTGTTTTCAAATAGTGTGCATTCCAAATATGTACCAATTACAAGTGATACTTGATGTTTTATTACAATATGACTTACTGAACACCTACATGGAATCAGCCTGTATTTTTGTTGGAAGGTGTTTGATAATATAAAAACACTTATTGAACACCTACATGGAATCAGCCTGTATTTTTGTTGGAAGGTGTTTGATAATATAAAAACACTTATTGAACACCTACATGGAATCAGCCTGTATTTTTGTTGGAAGGTGTTTGATAATATAAAAACACTTATTTTGTTATTATACATGATGAATACATTCTTATTTTAAAATCACCAGACAATATTCATTAAGTTTAGATTTTTGTTGATGCATAAACAATCCAAAATGAGTGTTCTGCCTAGAGGTAACCACTATTTTAAATCTGATGTTTATCTTCCCAGGTGAAATTGTCACTTCTTCCTACTTCTCTGAGAAAATACATATAAAAATGTACAGAATTATGTGTATTTGTAACAGAATTTTTCTGTGTATTTTAATATAGATGTAACATTCTATGTAGTAATAATCTCTTTTCATTTATGAATATTAGAAGATTTTTCCATAATAGAAGACATAAAATTAAATCATCCTTTTAAACGGTACATCATTTTGCGTAATACCCATACATCATAGTTTACTTAGCCCCAGTTCCCAACTAGTGAAAATCTAGGTGGAGTGTGTACTGGTAAGTAGTTGACCTTATTTTTGCACTTGCTGTCAACAAAAAATTAATCAAACTGTTTATTGCACCTGGGCTTCTAGCTACTCTATCTATCCCTTCTGCCACTGTCAGTATCACATGGGGCCAATATTCCATGAAGTACACACATACCACACATACTCACTATATATTTGAAAGGAATATAAAAAATCTAAGGTTAAGAAAGACAGTAACTTGTCTAAAATAAGCAAGCACACAAACAAAATACTGGTAAGTTCTGGAAATAAAATTTGGGCACTAATCTCAATTATTCTAACCAAGACAGCATCAAATAATTACTTTCAAAATTAGGATGAATTAAATTAAAACTCCCCATGTTAAGAAAGGGCCTGAGTCACTATACTCATGATCTAACTGAAATTTTTGTGTTCCTTTTATGTAATATTCATTTTTGGAAAAAGTAATCTGTGAATTGATTTTAGATAGTTGCAGACTTATACTGCAACTGGGATTACAGCCTTATGTGTGCTTATGTCTGACATTGTAAATTAATTAAACATTTGATGGAATCCATATGTAATAATTCTTCTCTGAAGTCCTCCTAAAAGTAAGAAGTTCACCAATGTTATCAAAAAATAAAGTTATCTGGTACATGATGTTATCTAGGGAAAGAATCGATAACTCTGTAAATAAGTAAAATGCTTCTTAATTGTGCTAAAAAAATAATTAGCCAATGTGCAACTTCATCAACATTTTGGGAATGTTATTTTTTAAACTATCAATAAGTATTGGTCATTGTGTCTAGCTGTCTTGATAGCAGTAGACAGTCAAAAATGTGAGCAACAATAGAACAAAGTCATATCTGAAAACCAGAGAATTTAAAAAGTTAAGAAGTAGTGACCATGGCAACATGCAGAAAAATGATATGCTAGAAAGTTGAAACCATCTGCTGTTGGTATTATTCAAATATTACTCGTTGAGGGAACTTTGCAAACAATTAAGGAGCACTCTCTTGTCACACTTGAGTCTGTGCCATTTACTGAAGTAGAATAGGTGCTAAATTTAAAAAATGGAGGTTCAGTCTTCAACCAGTCATCTTTCTACAATGCCACTGTCTAAGGCTATAACAGGGTTATATAAGCATCTCTGGGGTTAAATGTCACTGAGGACTTTGATTTCCACTTACATGGACCAGTTCTATTTGTAATATGAGCAAGGAACAAAAAAATTGTAATTTGATGGAGTAAGATATATTCTAGACAAAGAATTTTGATAGCTGCTGGAGTAAAAAGGGAAGAGGTCATTTTATATTTTTGCAACCTTAAAAAAAGTATTTAGCAAATTTTGCCAAATTAGGGCAATAAACGGAAGTCCAGACTGCTGAGTTGTCCCTAAATCAAGAAGATATTGAGTATTCTGCACATCTTAAATAAATTAAGTCATCTAGGAATCTATTATACTTATGAGACATAAAATCTATGCTACCCTATTTCAGATTTAATCTATGCTGCATTACGTACCCGGTATTCTAACGTAAAACATTTAACGAACTGAACAGGTGGTTCTGTTAATATGTCACAGTTGAGTTATTTAAACTTGCATCATTGTTTATAAGGAAGTGATATTAAATGGACCTCAATAAGGATATGAATAGCTTATTTTAATTACATTTAAGGAATTGTCAGAAAGCTACACATAACCCAGAGACATGTAAAATAAAATTAGTTTTACTATTTTCATAAATTTAAATTATTGGTATAAGAAATATTTTATGTTTATTTATACAAATGTTCAATTATACAAATTAAAGTATGTTTAAATGCTTAAATGGTTTTACTGTGTAATCCATCCCCAAATTTATATCCTTTCTTTGGTTGCACATCATGAAATGTTGCCATATTTTTAATTCCAAAAGTTTCAAGTTATCATAAGAAAAATATAGGCACTCTGAGGAAAAAGAAAAGGGGAGGTCAAGTCCTATCAATCATTTAAGGATTGACTGAATTACTTTAAAATGAAAGGTGAGAAGTAATTCACAAATTGACACTACAGCTGTGTGAAAATGTTTATAGAATCACCATTTGGAAGGAAAAAAATAATGTAATCTAACTAAAGATATAAATGCTTAGATGTAAAAATCAGAGATGTGAACCAAGTTGGTCAAAACATAAAGATGGCCTAGACGCTTGTTAGAAAATGACCAACATAAGAACAGGTAGTAATGCAGTTTAAATTCCCTGTAGCTGAGGCATCAAGCACAGGTTGGATAAGCCCTAAAAGAAGTCAAGCACATTCTACCTGTGACTGACCTGGACTCTCTTTTGGACTCTTCTAATTATGACACTATGATGACAAAATGGATGTGGGGAGTGGAAGTGAAATTCTATAGAATTCTAAGTTTTAGGATACCACAACTTGTCTCCTTCCTGTTGGAATAGTACTTGGCTATAGACTTTGGTTTTGAGAAATCTGTTAAGATCAATATAAAATCAGCCTTTGGGTGAACTCAAATGGTAGAAACAAATAAAAATACATGTTTTTATCTTATTTGGAAATTACTGCAAAAACTATATTTATTGCTTTGTTTTAATTTTATCTTCCAAGAACTTGACATTAGCTCTTCAAATAGGTCGGCAATGGTTCCAACTGCCAAAACACACAAGAAACCTCTGGCCAAATTAAGACCAGATTAGACATTGCATTTTATACCTGTAATAAGTTGTTTGAAAGCAGCCAAATATCAAATAAGCATTTACGCTTAAGAGTAATTAAAGTACCAGAGGCAGAAAATAAGGAGAATAACAAATACTATCTGTCTTAGATTTATTCCAAATCCAACCTGGTGAATAAGCCAATTGGTATTCTAGAACTAATTCTAATTTGTTTGCTTTTTTCTTTTTTACTGTTTCTCAACATCCTTTATGTTTTTCATTTTTCTATGGTCCTTCACTCTT
>NW_006777322.1:358143-409062 GCF_000442215.2 Lipotes vexillifer | reverse complement strand
TTTCCCTCATCTCTACCCCATTATGTTACTGTTCTTTATCAATTCAGAGTAAAAGCAAAGATTTAGCAATTGGATGTGAGTCCAAATGGAGGAGATATAGGAAGAGTCTCCTTTTCTGCCACTTAAGGAGGTCAAGTGTGAAGTTAAAATAAAAGAACATGTCTCAGACCTTAGGAAGAATAACTCTCCTAGTAGAATTTCCAAATTCATTTGGAGTCACACGTTCTTCCCACTGGAAGACCATGGCTTTGACTTACCAAGTTCAAAGTATCTGAGAAGAAATGGTAGAATGAATTGCAGCTATAGCAGAATACTTAATGATATATTAAGTATTATTTTTAAAAATATTGCTGTTGTGGAATAATCAGAATGATGTTTAGTGTATTATAATTATTCTCACCATTATTTGCCTAATTCCCTTTTTACTTTTAGTGTTCAGTTACTTTGGAAGATTTTGTGGGAAGAATTAAAAGTTGCTCATAGATGGCCTTTCCCTTTATCTTATGAAAGATTCAAACAATTTAAGATATTGTGTTAAAAATTCCAAAGTGAGAGGGGAGGAAAATGAGTAAATCTAATTGACAAATAATTAATATCAAAGGAGAAATAGAAAATGTTATGCATTTTTGTTAATACGTTAAATTTAGGATAGAAATTATGTGAAATGTATTCAATTTCTAAAAATAACTGAGGTAAATTTAAGTGGATTTCAATTAATAGCTTAAGCATTAATAGATGTAAATTTAATATTCATCTAACCATAGCTAGAGTTTTAAAATAGCTCAGCAGTTAAACTTTTTCATATGAAAATAGGTTAGATCAACTTAGAAGAGTATTCTAAATATAAAAATAATTTAAATAAATTACTTAAAACAAATTAAGATGTCTTTTTTCTTATTTGTTTCCATAGATTCAGACACAAAACAAAATTAAAGTAAAAATTACCTGCATTAATTACCCCAAATTATTATTTTGTATATATTTATCCATTTCTTTTACACCATCACGAGTATTAACATGCCTATTTCTCATATAAATTATAAGGAAAAATGCTGCTTTTACTTTTCACTAAGTTATATATTATATTATTTTTATTATAACTATCTTTTTATATCTGAAAAGTTATCTATGATAAAATGGAGCTCCTGTACATGTTAGGTATACATCATTTAAAAATATTAACTTGATATATAATACAAGTAATATGTGCTTGATGTTCAGAAAATTAAACAATTCTAAAGAATAAGGTATAAGAAATATACCCTATTTGCCTATTACCAATCAGTTATACAAATAACAGTTTGTGAGATAATAGAAAATATATATATTGGTCTCTACACCCAGTTCTTGGCACAGAGCTCCTGAAACCCTTGAACATACATTCATAAGTGATAAGAGAACTAGGTGCATCTTTCGTTCTAATATTTAGTCTTTGACCCTGGTTCCTGACACAGGGCTCCTAAATTCTTTGGAATGTACAGGGTGATAGGAATAGGAACATCTTTTTTTCCAATGAGGCAATTCTGAGTGAGCTCCTAGATGGCTCCTGCATGGGGGCTGGTCAACAGAAAGACCAAGCCATTATTAGAAGCTTCAAATTTTCAGCCCTGCTGCACCCCCATCTCCACTTCTCTAGAGAGGGAGAGAGGCTAAAAATGGAGTTAATATTTGATCATGGCTATGTGAGGAAACTTCCATAAAATCCTAATTGTATATAATATTCTGATTCCAGGTTGGTGAGCACATCCAATTTACCAGTAGAGTGATATACCCCAATTCCATAGGGACAGACGCTTCTGTGATTTGGAACCTCCCAGACCTCACCCTATATATTTCTTCATCTGGATGTTCATCTGTATCCTTTATCATATTATTTAATAAACTGTTAAACATAAGTGTTACCCTAAGTTCTGTGAGCTGCTATAGCAAATTAATTGAACCTGAAAAGGGACTCATGGGAATCACCAGTTTGTAGCCAAGTTGGACAGAAGTTGTGAGTAACCTGGGTACCTACTAACAACTGGCATCTGAAGTAAGAGGCAATCCTGTGGGACTGAGCTCTTAACCTGTAGGATCTGA
Source organism: Lipotes vexillifer (assembly GCF_000442215.2). NCBI lineage: Eukaryota > Metazoa > Chordata > Mammalia > Artiodactyla > Lipotidae > Lipotes > Lipotes vexillifer. Next base: position 406,983 of record NW_006777322.1, on the reverse strand, counting down.
TGCCATCTCCAGGTAGGTAGTGTTAGAATGGAGTTAAATTATAGTACACCCAGCTGATGTCAGAGAATTACTTGGTGGGAGGAAAACCCCCACACATCTGGTGTCAGAAGTATTGTGAATGTGGTAGTGATGTGAGAATAAAGGAAAAACATAGGAAGGAAGACTGAAGTTTTTTCCCAACTTAATGTCATTAACAGCTTTATTTGCAAGTTTCCAGGTGTTTTTCATGAATATAAAGATCATACATATTTAAAGTATGTTTTTGTATGCGGTATTATGCTATATATACTGTTCAGTAATATTTTCACTAAATGGATATTATTATATATCCACATCAGAATATATTTATCTGTTATTTTTGTAATAGCTGCAAGCTTTTTAAAAGTATAAATGCATAATAATTCATTTCCATAATAAACACAATGGAATTTGGGTTATTTCTGATTTTTTCCTATTAGAGGTAATAATTCAATGGACACCCTTATGTCTATGTCTTTGCATATTTATTCAATTAGGTTTAATTCCCAGAGGCAGAACAAGTAATTCAAAAGATGTGCATTTTTCACTTTTATTAATATCTCTAGATTCCTCTTTGAAACAGCCATGTGAGAATGATTTTTCTCATGAACTTATCAGAAACACTTATGGTTTAATTTTTTTCAACTTTATAAAAGCCAACATTATCTCATTGCCATTTCAAAGTTGTTATTTTTTGTAACAAGGAAGATATAGCACTAGCTTTGGGAAAGAGAACTTTAGTATGAAGAAATGAAGCTGTGCATTTGTATATTTGTGATTCTTGAAAGTCTAACTTTTCATATTTGTAAATAGTTTAGACAAGAAGATATAGTTTGTTTTCCTTCCTCTATTGATTTCACTAATTTCCTCAGGAAACATGTTTGAATAGATAGCATGTGCTAGTCTTTGGAGAAATGCTAGTAAACCTGAAAGTCATGACACTCCTTCTCCATCTTTCACAAAATTTGTAGTTTAGAGCCATGGTTTTGAACTTCAACCCATAAAAAAATCACTTTAGGTTATTGTAAAAATAAGATTTCCTGAAATTATCCCCAACAATGCTAATTCACTCAAACTGATTTGTGAAGCAGAAATCTGGAAGTTAATAAGCATCTTAGGTAATTCTGATACAGGTAGGCTGAAGATCATAACTCAATAATCAATGCCAGTCTTGAAGAAGCCATCATTTTTGCTTATGTCTAAGGACATGAGCAAGATGAACAGTTAATGTTATATTCATTAATAGCCATACCTACCCAGAGGGGAAAAGTTTAGACTTTGAGGATGCATAGTATTGGAAAGAAGAGTTGGAAGATAGGATGATGGGCCAATTTCATATTTCTGTATTTGTCTATAATATCAGATAAGTAGGACTCTTTTCTCATTTAACTTATTATTTTTAGTCTTCAATTCAGTTGAATCATGTAGATGGGTAAGGAGGAATCTTCAAACTTATTTGCAAGTCTTTCTGTAATTTTTTCTTTTTTTTCTATTGAACTTTAAATTCTTTGATTTTAATGGCCAAGACTTCTTAAAATTGATATGCTTAAATTCTTGCTTTCTTATAAGGGGAAAAAAAGTAAAAAAAAAAAAAAAGAAACAGCCTATGCTCCTTGTATTAGGTTTCTGTTGCTGTGTCACAATTACCACAAATTTAAGAACTTAAAACAACATAAATTTATTATCTCACAGTTTCCAGGAGTCTAGACACAGCTTAGCTGGGTTCTCCCCTCAGATCTCACAGGCAGCAATCAAGGTGTTTGCTGGGATCACAGTTTTCATCTGGGGGCTAAAGTCCTCTTCCAAACTCATTTGTCAGTCAAATTAAGTTCCTTTTGGTTATATGACTGAGCTCTTTGTTTTCTTGCTAACTATTCACTGAGGACTTCTCTCAGCTCCTAGATGCCTCCTCTCTAGGTAGGTTGTTTGCAATACGACTGTTTTCCTCCTCCGAGATCACATGGAAAAAACAAGCAAACAAAGAAACAAAAATCTCTGCTTTTGAAAGCTTCACTGCTTAAATCAGGCCCACCCAGGATAACATCCTCATCCCCTTTATTCATTATTTCAAAGTCAATTGATTGATATACTCATTACTCCTGAAAAATCCCTTTGTCATATAATCAGAGTAATGATGTCTTTAGCATATTCACAGGTTCTGCCCTACATTCAAGAGATAGGGGTGAAAGTTATTAGGAATAATCTTAGTATTCTGCCTGCTGTACTATTTTTTATTGTATTGGGTTAGCCAAAATATTTGTTCTATTTTTCTGTAAGATGGCTCTAGTAGCACTTAGTTGTCTTTAACTTCATTCGAAACAATTTTGTTAGATTGTATGTGACAGCTGTCATAGCGTGCATTTAAAAAGACATCAAAATTGGTGAATTTTTGTGTAGCCACTTTAATATTGAAGATGGAAGTAAAAAAGCAACATTTTCATGTTATGAAAGCATGTTATGCTTTATTATTTCAAGAACGGTAAAAATGCAACTGAAATGCAAAAAAAGATTTGTGCAGTATATGGAGAAGGTGCTATGACTGACCGAACATGTCAAAAATGGTTTGCGAAGTTTTGTGCTGGAGATTTCTTGCTGGACGATGCTCCACGGTTGGGCAGGCCAGCTGAAGTTGATAGCAATCAAATCGAGACATTAATTGAGATCAACGTTATACCACGTGAGAGATAGCCGACATACTCAAAATATACAAATCAAGCGTTGAAAATCATTTGCACCAGCTTGGTTATGTGAATTGCTTTGATGTTTGGGTTCCACATAAGTTAAGCAAAGAAAACTTTCTTGACCATATTTCTGCATGTGATTCTCTACTTAAATGTAACAAAAACATTCCATTTTTAAAACAAATTGTGACGGATGATGAAAAGTGGATACTGTACGATAATGTGGAACAGAAGAGATTGTGGGGCAAGCAAAATGAACCACCAACCACACCAAAGGATGGTCTTCATCCAAAGAGGGTGATATTGTGCATATGGTGGGATTGGAAGGGAGTCCTCTATCATGAGCTCCTTCCGGAAAACCAAACGGTTAATTCCAACAAGTACTGCTTCCAATTAAACCGACTGAAAACAGCACTTTACAAAAAGCATACGGAAATAGTCAACAGAAAACGCATAATATTCCATCAGGATAACACAAGACCACATGTTTCTTTGATGACTAGGCAAAAACTGTTACAGCTTGTCTGGGAAGTTCTGATTCATCCGCTGTATTCATGGGATATTGAACCTTCAGATTTCCACTTATTTAGGTCTTTACAAAATTCTCTTAATGGAAAAAAATTCAACTCCCTGGAAGACTGTAAAGGGCACCTGGAGCAGTTCCTTGCTCAAAAAGATAAAAAGTTTTGGGAAGATGGAATTATGAAGTTGCCTGAAAAATGGCAGAAGGTAGTGGAACAAAAGGGTGAAAATGTTGTTCAATAAAGTTCTTGGTGAAAATGAAAAATGTGTCTTTTATCTTTACTTAAAAACCAAAGGTACTTTCTAGCCAACCCAATACATTGAATGACATACTTTTCTGATAATTATTTATTTATTTTCCTCTCTATAACAACATTTAGCCTGCAAGTAATGCCTGAGTTCTCATCCAAATGCTAAGGCTGAGACAAAATAAAAACTTGCCTATCAAAGTTAAATCAAAGTTGAAAACAGGATCCAAAATCTTGAGTTTAAAAAAACGAAATACTTTTTCTCAAATGTTCAATTTTCCTTACCTCTAATCACTAATGTTGATTATTTTGCCTTTTCTTTCATTTCTTCTCAAAAATCAACTGAGCAAATCCAAGCAAAATTTGTTGCTAACCTGAAATATTATTTCCTAACTCTTGTGTACCATATACTCACTTTCTTAAAACAATAATTGAATGAATAAAACTTGAGATTTGGCATGTGAGAGAAAAGTCAAGACACATCTTAAATGAATATATATGTTTGTTTCACAAGTTCAGCTGAGATACATAAATGTATTCTCACTTTAATGAGTTTGCAAAGGAAAACTGTCTTCTAATTAAGAAATGGTAAAACAAATAGAGTAATACCCCTTTGGGTCCTATTATTGAAGCATTAATAGACTTTTAAGCAGACATTTTCTCCAAATTATGCCCCAATTCTTAAAGAGCTCTACTTTCCTTGTGCTTTTTAAATTTTGCAGTACATCAAGCACTACTGAAATTAAATAACTGGTCCAGCCATGTCACTTCCAAAATGTGAAGAAAATGTTTTTAGATGTTTTGAGTTGTTCATTTACTTATTCACCTATTCAGTAAATATTAATTGAATGCATACTTCTTGCCAGACTCTATGAAGCACTGTGTCTACAGCTGAAAAATAAAAAGACATAATTTCTGTCTTCATAGAGTTTACAGTTGGAGGAGTTAGTCAAACATTAAACAGATAAATATTTGCATCACAGATTATTTATTTAGGATTGAGTGGAGATTTGTGAAGAATATGTAGAAAGCAGTATAATAGTATATCAAAGCAACTTTACCTAGACTTAGTGAGAAAAGGAAAACCTTGAATAAGTGATATTTCATCTGAGACCTGGATATAAGGTCTGAGACCTGGATATAAGGTGGATATAAATTCTAGATGCACAGGGAAGAGTAAGAGTGGGGTAAGCAATGCAGAAAAAGGGAGTGTACATATGAAGCTTCTGAGGTTTGAATAATCTTAATATAGTGAAAGAAATGAAAAAAATCCAAGTATGCAGAGCTTCAAGAGCAAGGAGAAGAGTGGCTCAAGATGAGAGTTGCCAGAGCAAGTTGCCAGACCTTATAGGACCATAGAGGCCATGTGAAAGATCCCAGTGTTTTTTCTCATTAAAATGATAAATTATGACACATTTTAATGAGCAGTTAATCATAGTCAGAATTTCCTACAGCCTGAAACAAGCTTACCTGACAATGCTTTCTTGGGGTTTCAATTCAAAAGAAGCAAGAGGGAGGGCCAAGAGTAAGTAAGAGACGGAAAACAGAGAAAGCCAATGCAATGTGTCTGTAAGTGAGCTGGGCCCACTTCATAAGAAAACACTTCTAGTTTCCTGGTCACATAAGACCTTTTCCAAGAGGCTGTGTGGAGTTAGTGAATCTAGGAGCACTCTCTCTGGGATAAGGAAAGATCAATTTATCCATATTCATGTGGTCTTCTGAATCCCATTGGTTGACATTTGTTCTATACATCAGTGACTTTTTCATATTCCTGGCCCCTTCAGGCAGCCTCTGGAGAAGACAAAGTTTTCATGGATCTAGTAGGAGAACTGGGAGCTAGAAAGGATGTGGCTTTCAACAAGAGCCACAATGGAGGCAATGCAGAACACTGGCCTTCACTCAAAGGAGAAGCTGAGACAAACAGTGGTGGTGTTAAGAGATGAGCAACGAAGACCTCAGGCACCTGGGAAAACTGTGACTACGCTAGCAGGGAAGCATGGCAGGTGATTTGGGCTAAGGGGCGAGTGAGACCAAAAACTGAATCAGAGGGTTCATAACCTAGCTTCCACTGAGGGTCTGATATAATTCAGTAAGCATTTGAAAGGTTACTTTGGGGATGCTTGGTGGGGGAAAGGATCATTAGGGAATGAGGGAAGATGGGGAGAAGGCAGCAGTCCAGGTGAGGAAGTAAGATAGCTTGGTAGTGAAGACTGGAGAATAGTAGACATAATGCAGACTGTTGGAGAGTAATATGAATTATTTTGTATTTCTGTAGGGGCAGGGTTTTCTGAGCAAAGAGAACTGGAACCTTAGTTAAAAGAAAATTCTCAGAAGTTAAAGGTGACTGAAAAGCAAAACTGAGATAGTGAGAAATCTCGAGATATTTAGAGATTTATCTTTGTGGAGCCATATGTTTACATTTCAAAGCGCAATGAAACTCAGAGGAGCCACTTCCACTTCAAAGGATGATAAGACATTAGAAAGCAAAGTTTTTCTCCCTCTCTTGTGGGGAGAGGAGTGGCAGCTGTTTAGCTCCTGTGTAAATTTCCAGAGTCATAATTTCAGGTATAGGGCAAAAATCCCTTTTACATGTGTAGGGTGACATCTGGCTATCATCACACCAGCCTGAAAGGGGAGAATGAGGTGTGGGGGACCAATGCAGTCATTACTATAAGTAATAATAATTCTATCTCTGATCTGAAAACCTAGTGTTTGCATTCAGGACAAGATAAATACATCATATATTTATCATAGACTAACAATTATTTAGTGGATATGATAAACAAGATTGGGTGATTATTTAGAGATGGGAGTTCATTCATTCTTTTGAAGATATTAATTGAGCATACTATTGCAAGACACTGTCTTTGGCTCTAAAGATACAGCTACAAACATAACTGGCAATGTCTGATCTGATAGAGCTTAGAAGTGCAGCTAATTGGGTAACATCAGCAACAAAAATTTATTTTACTCACTGATATCATAGTCAGTAGGTCACATGGATGGGAAGATATGACTGATGGAATTTTAAGTTCAGTATCATGAAACTGTTGCCACTTCTAGCCATTTTTTCTTCTAAGTACTGAGGATATCTCACATAGTCATCCACCAAAGTAAGGAGCCCTCCCTCACCACTTAAAAGGTGTATATTTCAAAAAACGTAAATATTTTTCACCGAGAAAATAGGGGCAGGTTGACTTCAGCTCCAGAAGAGATGGCTGTGTATTTTCTTGAAGATTCTATGTTGGATCTCAGACAGCATGTCTTTAAGATTCTATGCTGTGGATGTCTTAAATCTATTCCAATCAAAGCAGAGGCCCTGAATGAACAATTTAATCAATTTCACTATCTTTATCAAATTAATGTACCATAGTAATAGAAAATAAAATTTGTAGTCATATAGGATACCGTAACTCTTTTTGCAAACTTCTTGGAAATCCTCCATCAAATACTTTTTTTAAAGCACCTTGATGGGAATTCAATTAATTACACCCACCAATCCCTGGGAAGTGTAACAGAAACTTGTTTTAATGACATTGTCAAGATGTCAAGGATGACTTGACATTAGAGATACTGATTAGAGACCTAAGACTGTTACCTACTAAACTCATCACGCATGCACAGTTTCTATAACTGGAGTTGAGATAATGTGTTGTATAAACATTTATTGTTCCCCTCTCTGGAGAAGATACCAACTACCACCACCCCCTCTCAGAACAGGGCTGGTAGTTGGTTTGTCTTTGCAATTTGCAGTTTTCTGCATTTACTTCTTTTCCTGGGCACCCTTTGAACTTCCAAAATTTCTGACATTATGTATTACAAATCCTTGAGAGAGACTGAATGAAGCTGAATAGATCCATCTTGAGGGTTGTTTTTGTGTTTTGTCAGATGTAATCACTGTAATCATAACCCAGGGCTGAAAAAATATTTAGAACAGAGCACATTCTTGACAATGAATATTTTTCTCTATATTTGAATTCAAGCAATGATATAAATGCTTTAGAGTACTGTTCTCTTTTAAGGCCATTAAGTAGGGACTAGTGACAAACACTTGACTAAAAGTCCAGGAAGTTAGGTTTAGATCAGTTCTTCTACTAATGAACCCTGAATCATAAGATATGTACTTTTTTCTCCCTGTTTTATTTCTCTTTTTGCTTTACTAGCTTCTTGGAATTATTGTGAAGAAAATATAGCTAGTGGGATAGAGCTTTGAAAAGGCAGTAAGAAATTTCAAAACAGACCAAACAGACCATTTGCCATTTATATTCTGTAACTTAAACCAACAACACTTCCATAACACATATAAACTTGTCTCTCTTTACAGTTATTTTCTTGTAGGTGGATTCTTTTCCCACACTTCTTTTTTTGTTTGTTTGTTTATTTATTTTTTAATTAATTAATTAATTTTTGGCTGTGTTAGGTTTTCATTGCTGTGCGCGGGCTTCCTCCAGTTGCGGAGAGCAGGCGCCACTCAGCTGCGGTGCGCAGGCCTCTCATTGCAGCGGCCTCTAGTGTTGCAGAGCACGGGCTGCAGGATGCGCAGGCTTCAGTAGCCGCGGCGCACGGGCTCAGCCGCGGTGCAAGAAGATCCCACTCCGCGGCATGTGGGATCTTCCAGAACCAGGGCTCGAACCTATGTCTCCTGCATAGGCAGGCAGATTGTTAACCACTGCACCACCAGGGAAGCCCACACTTTTATGGAAAATATTGTCTAGAAAATCATTAAATGCAGGATCCTTCTTTTTTACACTTACTAATGATCCCGAATCATTCAATATATTTAGTTATTTGTTCTTTCAAAACATCTCTTCCTTGTTTTCAGTCATATAAACATCTTGTTTCTTTTTTAAAAAAATTCTTTGATTACTTCACTATCTACTTCATCAAGTAATCTTTCTCCATCTAACCTTTAGTGAAAAAATTGTGTTTCAAGTTTTCCTGTCATTCTCCTTTTCATTTCCTGGTAATATAATCATGATATTATCCATTTGTATTTTTAGTTCCTGCAATGCCAAATGAAGGATTTTTTAAAAATCACAGTACTTTCTTATTTTCTTGTGGACTAAACAATTTTTTTCTATTATACTTTTTTCTCTCAGAATATCCTGTTTAACATTTTCTCTATTTTTCATAAATAGTTTTCATTGGCAATTTTTTCAATTCCTTCAGATCTTTTCTTTTGAAAATATTGGTAAATATTTGTTGTTGAAAAAACAGAAAGGTAAAGAAATTATTGAGAAGCAAAATAAGATATGAATGGGTAGCCTTGAGATTTATTTAAGGATATTTTATTAGAGGATAAATATATCAATATTCTCTGATACTTAGACAAAGTCACTGAGATTTTATGGGATTGAGTTTTCCCTGAAAAATACGAAAATTTAATTTGGTGATTTCTCAATGCTGTTTTAGCTCTGAAATACAAAGGAAAGGGTACAGTAAACTTCTATTTTTCATTAAGCCCATAATGCTAGATAGCCCACCTGGAATTAAAAGTGGTGGTTTTGTAACTCTATAGAGTAACCACTTATTTTGCATGGTAGGTAGTAAACATATGGAACTTATATTCACAGTACCTGGTCTGACTGAAAAATTCCACTAAATTGAAAAGAATTTAAAATCCAGTCCTGGATCATGAAACCACTGCTGCTGCTGATATTTTGAAATCAGCGTCCTAAATGTCAACTTTCTTACCCCATACCTTGTTAGTCATTATTAGAAAAGCTAGATCTTGATCTAACCCAGTGAACATACTTTTTCTTAAGCATAATTAGAATTTTAATAAACTTTAAAAATAGGTAATAAATGGAGTATTTCCTGTTTGTGTCCTGGGAAGGAAAAATGTCCACCTATAATGTATCTTAAGAAAATCAGAAGCAGGTAGGATTATCCTAATGCTATAACTCAATAGCTCATCTCATATTTACTCTACTTTTTTAGTCTATTCTCTGAATTGAGTTTAGCGGCTGGTGGCTTAGGGATTAGTTGTCATTTGTGATAGGGCAAGTGATGTCACATGAATTCTATCTGCTTTAAGTCAATACATGAGCTGTGACTTAATTCCAGGAAACAAAGATTGCAAAAAAAAAAAAATATATATATATATATATATATATATATAAAAGATGAGTTGTTGGTTAAATTCTAGAAATGATATCTATTTATGTTCATGGCAATCCCAACTTATTCTCTAAAATGATAAATCTTACCTTGATTATTTACATTCAGAAAAATGAAAACTGTAGTGCCAAAACAGATATTATCATCTTGAAAATCTGTGGTGTTGTCCTGCTCTAAGCTTTACTGCATATTGTTATTTGACTTTTATCATATAGCCTAGTCTCTGTATCCTTGATTATGTTCTAAAACAGAGGAGCTTGACATACACAGAGAAACTATGAGACGTGATGAAGGACCCGCATGAATATATGCAACATTCTAATATCCGTGGAAGAAAAATGACACTGTGAATATTATAAGAACTTTTCATTAATAGAGACTCAACCAATTTTATTTCTAAATTACCTGTAGTTTAGAAGGTAGTGCATTGGTTTGCTTTATACAATATATGATAAAAAAAAGATTTGCCAATAAATACTAAAAATGCACATAATCACACAGGAAATATTTAAGCTTCTCAAACTTACAAGAAAAATCTTGAATATTTATTCAGACATTTTTATGATGAGGCGACCAATAAACAAAATTTAACAACTAATTAGTGTAGATATCTCTGAAATTTTTCATGGAGAAGTCAAAGGTTTTTAGCACCTTTAACTCACTAATGATTTCATTATAGAAAATAGGAATCCTTTCCTATGATGCATGCTAAGATATCTCAGACCAGACAGCTTTAGAAGGAATGTAATCATTTGGTTTGGAAGACTAGTGAAGGCAGCAGTCATGATCTCTGGTGACTGATAAATAGTTCAAGTGCAAAAGCCCACCATATCTTGAATCTAGAGCAGAGATTATCCAACAGTTTCTTAAAGGGTGAGATAACATATATTTTAACTTTGTGGACCATATGATCTCTGTCGTAGCCACTCAACTCTGCTCTTGTAGTGCTAAAGCAGATAGGAGATGCATAAATAAATGGGTGTGGGTTTGTTCCAATATATTTTACATAGAAATACATCTAGACTGTGGCGTACAGTTTGCCAAACCCTGGTTTAGAAGGTTGGTGGGGCAAAGAAAATGAAAAGAAATTACTGAGGGGTCATTACATCTAAAAAAATTGATGGTGTTGGATCAAATGATATGTCCATTTAGTTTCTAACTTCTTGAAATTCTTGACTATTCTTAGGCTCTGCCGGTTTAAAAAGAGACAGTTGATGTCTTATAAAAGACTCCCAATTTTGATTTAAATATTGCATTTTTATACTATATTCATTCTTGAAAACATTTCTCTTTTTTACCCTTTAGAATGAGATTATTCCTCCCATTTTGGGAACTGACTGAGAAATTCAAAATACAATAAGACACAATTGAAGTGCTAAGGGAGTGTCCCTCAACCATTTGCTTTTTAAATATTTTCTTCATAAAAGTGTACAAAGTGTAACTTTAAGAATAGTCCCTTCCCTCAGAATGGGAGAAAATATTTGCAAACAAATCAACGAACAAAGGATAAATCTCCAAGATATATAAACAGCTCATGCAGCTCAATATTAAAGAAACAAACAACCCAATCCAAAAATGGGCAGAAGACCTAAACAGACATTTCTGCAAAGAAGACATACAGATGGCCAAGAAGCACATGAAAAGCTGCTCGACATCACTAATTATTAGAGAAATGCAAATCAAAACTACAATGAGGTATCACCTCACACCAGTTAGTATGGGCATCATCAGAAAATCTACAAACAACAAATGCTGGAGAGGGTGTGGAGAAAAGGGAACCCTCTTGCTCTGTTGGTGGGAATGTAAATTGATACAGCCATTATGGAGAACAGTATGGATGTTCGTTAAAAAACTAAAAATAGAATTACCATATGATCCAGAAATCCCACTGCTGGCCATATACCCAGAGAAAACCACAATTCAAAAAGACACATGCACCCCAATGTTCATTGAAGCACTATTTACAATAGCCAGGTCATGGAAGCAACCTAAATGCCCATCAACAGACGAATGGATAAAGAAGAAGTGATACATATATATACAATGGAATATTACTCAGCCATAAAAAGGAACGAAATTGAGTCATTTGTTGAGACGTGGATGGATCTAGAGACTGTCATACAGAGTGAAGTAATTCAGAAAGAGAAAAACAAATATTGTATATTAACGCATATATGTGGTATCTAGAAAAATAGTACAGATGAACCGGTTTGCAGGGCTGAAGTTGAGACACAGATGTAGAGAACAAATGTATGGACACGAAGCGGGGAAAACCGTGGTGGGGTGGGGATGATGGTGTGCTGAACTGGGCGATTGGGACTGACATGTATACACTGATGTGCATAGGACTGATGACTAATGAGAACCTGCAGTATAAACAAACAAACAAATCAACTAATACTAAACTTTCTTTGGGTTATTTGTATGGAAATATGTTAATATAAATGTTTCAGACATTACATGAAATTTCTAAAAAACTTATATGTTCTGGTATAATGTTATAAGTCATAATTCTAGTTATTGCTTTAAAATGTATAACTCAGAAATAAAAAAAAAATTTTTTTTTCACTTCAAAGTAATGGAGCTGTTACAGTGGAGGATTACTGGACTGAATGTCGATATTATAACATAGTATGAGTGTGTTTCGTGTTTGGTAATTGCAATCATTGTTGTTTTTGTTGTGGTCATCCATTTACAATGCTTGGGGTCAGTCTATTTATCTCTTGTAAAAATAAAATACAGTGTGTGTGTAAAAAAAAAATTATAAATAATTAAAAAAATAGAATAGTCCCTTGTTCATAAGCTTCTTTGGAAAAGAAATGAATACTTTCAAAATATCTATTTAATAAATCTTTTGGCTAAGCTTATTAATAATAAGAACACTATTATATTCCTTTTTACACTAACTGAAAAATATTTTTTTAAGTTCTGAAAGTTGTTACTAGAGAAGGAATATCCTTGATAATTCAGAGAATTCTGCAATTTGCTGTGATATAGCTATGGCCTAAGACCTTGCACCTCTGCAGTTGAATAGCCTTATGGTGTCTCAGCTACAGTCCACAAGATATGATGATGTATTCATGATGTGATTGATGCTAATTCAATATCAGTCTAAGAAGAAAGCATTTTTCACTAAGTGACAGCAAAGCTCAAATAATAAAATTTAAGAATATAAAATGGAAAATTTAATACACTCTATTGAATGTTATTTTGTATTATATTTTTAGTTTATTATGATGTTTTTCTTCCGACTTTTCCCTTCCCTACCCCCAAACTTGTGAGATGACCAGGATAAGGCTAGGATTTTTCCAAAGACAGATCAAACATTGGCTTCTTTGCAAATCATTTAGGGCAGTGAGTGTGCGTATTGAGGAGGTGTTACTGTACAGGTAAGGACTGTCTGCCATAATTTCAATATAATTAAAGTTTCCTGTTCTAGTATTTTCAAATAAGGATATTTAAAATTTGAAATTTGTATATTCATCTAGATTATCCCACTTTATCCTTAAAAAATGTTGACTAAATCACTATCCTTGAAGACTCAGATTCTGACATCTTATAGTAACTGTAGTGATCATTTCACTCTATAGACTCAGTAACAACAAAAAAAAATATTTTCACTAATTTTACACACTATAGAAGTAGTATACTGCATGTAATCTGGATTCCAATTACTTATGGGAAACATCTAATAGTTTGATTGAATTCTGGCATTTTTGATGAATAACTTGCCAAGTCAATAAAACAGTGTAATCCTTGCTAATAACTCTCTGGAGAATAAAGTTAATGATGTCTGAAATTATTAATGCAACTTCCAAGGGAGCATAAGTTACTCTCTGAGAGTTACCTAGGCACTGTGATTACAGTGGATTCTTTTTTTTTTTTTTTTGAGAAAATGCAAATTCTTGTTGACCAAGCTTAGTGTTTATATGATGGCGGCTTTGAAGTGTGGGTTAAAGTTCTAATAAACCAGATTATTCTGGAAACACACAGTTCATGGAAGAAGAGGATAAAACAATGCCCGTGTCTCCTGCATCGGCAGGCGGACTCTCAAGCACTGCGCCACCAGGGAAGCCCCTACAGTGGATTCTTACAAGGCTGTAGGCTTTGACTCTGTAATTCCCACCCAACCATCTTCCACTACTACCTGAGGAGGCTAGTCCCTCCTTCCTCAAGAGCCTGTAATGGTCTCCCTTAAAATAGCAGCCTTGCAAGGTACTGCCTGATCCTCCTTAGGACCTACCCTGCAATTTCTTCTTGTTTATAACCAGATTCTGCAGATTTGGGTCCCAGCAGGCCCAAAAGGGTGATGTACAAAGTGTTACCCATGAGGAGATGTAAGGTACACCGAAATATTACTTTATTGTGCTCACTTTTACTGACAGAAACCTAGAAAACAGTGTGGAAATAGATCTTACAATCAAGGGGTCAAGTTGAAAGTAAAGTGGGATTATACCAAATTTATTGATGTGAGTTCACTAAACAGAGATTCCACATTCAATGTTTTAAATCAAATGATAAGGGATGGTCGTAACAGTTTGCTTCTTGGTTAACTGAAACATGGACTCAAAGGTGGGTTTATACTAAATAAAGATTAAATGCCAGAACTTTTTTTTTTTTTTTTTTTGGTTATTCTCTATAGGTTGGAATCACAGTGGGGACTGATGCCTTCAAAAGGAATCCATAACTCAATGGAAATGATGGGATCTTGTGGCATTAAGGGTCCAGAAGTAACAATTAATTTCTAAAGAAAAGGTGGGTATGGTTACTGTAATGGAGTGTTTACTAAAACAGAGAGTGAAGCCAAAGCAGTATTTAAAATAGTCTGACTTAAAGATATATTTAGCACTGGCTAGTTGATTATGGTGTCTCTACAACTAGAATTGAGGGGCAGTCTATTGAAGTCTTACTTGGTCTGTATAAGCAGAAAAGCTCTAGGTCTAGAGAACAGAAATATGACTCGAACCACTAAAACAATAAGTTGTGCCCCCTCCACTAAGTCCAAGACTTGAGTCAGTTTACAGAACTCAAGCTCCCTGAATGGAATTGAATCACTTCAAGTAAAGAAGAACTACACTGCCGAAAATGTGTACTGATAATCTTCCCCAAGGTAACTGTGCACTGGGAAGGAGAAAATCATTTTGAAGGGTTCCTAAACACTGGCTTTGAACTGACCCAGGTATCTGGAGACTCACAACTTCATCATGGTCCATCGATTTGAGTAGGAGGTTTGGAGGTAAGATGATCAATGGAGTTTCAGACCAGGTACATCTCACAATGAACCCAGTGGTTCTGCAAAATCACCCAGTGGTTATTTTCTGTTTTAGAATACACAATTTAAATAGACATACTCAACAACTGACAGAATCCTAATATTAGTTCTTGGACCTACGGAATGAGGACTATTATGGTAGGAGAAGCCAAATGGAAACCAGTAAAACTGCCTCTACCTATGAAAATAGTAGACCAAAAGCAATGTTGCATTCTTAGAGAATTAAAGAGATTATTACCACCATCAATCACTTGAAAGATGCAGGGGTGGGGATTCCTACCACATCCCCTCTAACTAATATTTTGGCCTTGGCAAAAGGTAAGTGGATAGGAGAATGATGATGGAGTATCAAAAACTTAATCAGGTTGAGACTCCAATTACTCCAATGTTCTAATTCTGATTTTGTTGTTGGAGAAAAAAACAACAAATCTCCTAATACCTGGCATGCAGCTATTGATCTGGAAGATGATTTTTCTTTTCTATATACTTGATAGTAAAGACCGTTAGAAGCAATTTACTCTCAAAAGACAACACCTGCAATATACCTTCACAGTATCTTGAGAACATATCCCCTTTCAAATCCTATGTCATGTCTAGGTAGCAGGGACTTTGCCTTTCCCCTCAACAGAACATAATGTTGATCTGTATCACTGATTATATTACACTGATTGGATCTATTGAGTAGTGAGTTGCAATTTCTTAAGACACATTGGGAAGACAATTATAGGCCAGAGGGTAGGAAATAAAACCCACAAAAATTCAAGAGCCTGCTACCTCAGTGAAATTTTTAGGGCTCCAGTGATTTGAGGGGTGCTTTTCCCCCCTTTCTCTTCATTTGTAATTTTCCATTATTTTATATTCATATTTAACAACAACAACAAAATACTGAGGACTTAAACTGTGGGTAAACAAACAAACAAAAAGCCAAGAAGGAAATATATTTAGTACAGCTATGAAGAAAGATACCATCATGCTTATTATTAATGCAAGTTCCATATATCACATTTTAGTGGCATACTTAAGCTTAGCCAGACTTTAAATAAGGTAAGTGAAAGTCAACTTTTCAGAATCAAAAATAAAGGTGAAAATCTCATAAGAACATAGTTACAGACGTTTTTCTAAAATATGTGGATGGCATTACCTAATAAACTAGTCATAACTTTAAACTGAATAAAAATGTCTCTAATGTGAAAGCAGTATTGCAGCATTTAAAATGAACCACACAATGTAATCAAATGTACATTATTCTTTAAATTCAATGTATGTAAGAACACATAACCAATTTCATAGCCTCTGTTCTTAGACAGCTAAAGAAATTAAGTATAAGGAAAAAGAGTAAAAAAGTGGTACAGAAGGAAAATGGTGATTTTACATTTTTCCTTGATCTATATAGCTTCTTTCTAAGCTGTTGCAAAAACTACCATCAAGATTGCATAAATTGTATATGCAAAGCAATCTGAGTTACAGAGAAGACTGACAGAATTATAATTATAGTTTCCTTTTTTGAATAAAATTGATCTATATAAATATGACTCTAAATTTAACAATTGTCAAAAATCACCACTACCAAATTTGTGATTCTAATTTTTGCAGAAGCATAAATCATCTTGGAGAAGAACTTTAAAAGCAGTCCTCTGGAATGTCAAGTGATCTAATTAATTAAGTGTGATTTTTAGTTTTCAATTTCCATTTTCATTCTAAGTCCTTCTTAATTTTAAAAACGATTAAAAAATGTTTTCTCACCAGAAAGTATAAAAAAAAGAATCAAACTTATTCTTAGCACCACAGTGGACAGTGTAACAAATTGTTCAAGATGGCCTTATAAAATGTACATACTATTTAAACTGTTGTGTTGGCTTTTGTATTTTTGACTAAGTAATGCCATCTGTCTCATCATTCACCAGAGATATCAGTGTTAACATTCTAGTGTTTGAATGTCTAACACACTACTGTACTTTTGCCATAGTGTTTCTGGTTTTAATGTTGCAATGTCCTGATTTTCTTTTATTTATTTTTATTGTTTATCTAACAATTTATTTATTTATTTATTTATTTATTTATTTATTTTTGGCTGCTTTGGGTCTTCGTTACTGTGCGCGGGCTTTCTCTAGTTGTGGCGAGCGGGGGCTACTCTTCTTTGTAGTGTGTGGGCTTCTCATTGTGGTGGCTTTTCTTGTTGTGTAGCACAGGCTCTAGGAGCACGGGCTTCAGGAGTTGTAGCACGTGGACTCAGTAGTTGTGGCTTGTGGGCTCTAGAGCACAGGCTCAGTAGTTGTGGTGCACAGGCTTAGTTGCTCCACAGCATGTGGGATCTTCCCCGACCAGGGCTCAAACCCATGTCCCTTGCATTGACAGGTGGATTCTTAACCACTGTGCCACCAGGGTAGCCCACGATGTTCTGACTTTTAAAAGCTTCCTAAGAATAGCTTTTTATGGTAGGAAAGTGATAAATGCATATGATTTATAACCAGTCATATGAAAATTCAATATAAGTTCTGCCACTTGATTTGCTCCATGCCTTTGAACACATTAATTTACTTTACAGTGTTTTATTAAAAGAGAAGCTAATATTATATTTTAAGGGTGATGAAAGGTTTACTTATAAACTATCTTGCATAGTATCTGAAACTAAGGTGTCCTCAACTACCCTAAGGTAATTCTTTGGATATGAAAATACATATATTATGTTTCTGGTTTCAACTTTTAGCTTCAAACAGATAATCAGTTCACTTTTACTCTCAAGAATGTGTATTACAATTTTTAGTTTAAATCGATGTTTTGTCTAGTAAAATAAAGAATACTTAACAGAGCCCCTTATTTCTGGCAGCCTTCATTTCAGATGACTTTCTCTGATCCCAGGGAACTTCAATAAACTTCACTACCCTTCTTCTCTAAGGAAGATCCTTTATTCTTTCTCCCTGTTCCATGGGAAAGACTTAATAGGCAATCATCTTGCCCACAAAACCAAACAACTGCCTTGCATGCAAGAAGTAGTGGTAATGCATGCCATGCACAGCTTCATGAACCAGTAGATGTTTGATCAATGCCTTCTTGATGCAGTTTCAGAAAATTATCTTGTAGCTAAATATTTATCTGCCCAAATGGTGCTTTTTCCTATTTATGATAATATATTACTTAATAAACTTGTTTTGTTTTTGCTTGCTTTTATTGACAGATTTGATGATTCTGCTATAATTCATAAAAATTTTTAAAAATTGTGTAAGAAAACAGCTTTTCCTTAAAAACATTTTTATAATTCCACCCAAATATGTAGGAGGAACTCTTAGTGTCCAGTAACCCCACTTTTGGATATTTATTCAAAAGAATTGAAATCAGGATCTTGAAGAAGTATTTCCACTTCCATGTTCATTACAGCATTATTCACAGTAGCCAAGAGGTAGAAACAACATAAATATCCATTGACAGATAAATGGATAAAGAAAATGTGGTTTACACATATAATGGAATATTATTCTGCCATAAAAAGAAGGAAATCCAGTCATATGTTACAATATGAATGAACCTTGGGGACATTATATTAAGTGAAATGAAACAGTCACAGAAGGAGGAAAAAATGAAATGCATGATTCCACTTACATAAGTTATATCTATAGTAGTTAAACAGATTGAAGGAGAAAGTAAATGGTGGTTACCAAGGGCTGGGAAAAGAGGGAAATGGGGAGTTTCTGTTCAATGGGTATAAAGTTTCAGTCACAGAAGATAAAAAAGTTCCAGAGGTATGTTGTATAACAGTGTTCTTACAGTTAACAATGCTGTACTGTATGCTTAAAATTTTGTTAAGAGGGTAGATCTCATATTATGTGTTTTTTACCACAATAAAAAATATCTAATGGTATAATATGACCTAGAAGCTGGTATTACACTGGAAATCACCATTCTATTCTATTATTCTCTGTATCTATGAATTTGTTTTTTTTTTTTTTTTTAAGATTTCATGTATAAGTAGTGAAATATAGTGTTTACCTTTCTCTGTCTGGCTTCTCTCATTTAGCATTATGCCCTCAAGGTCCATCTATGCTATTGTAAATGGCAGGATTTCCTTCTATTTATTGTTGAATCATGTTCCATTGTATATATCCCACATTTTCTTTACCTATTCATCTGTCTAAGGACATTTCGGTTGTTTCCATATCTTGGCTATACATACTGCAATGAACATGAGAATACAAGGAGTATAGTATCTTTGAGATACTGGTTTCATTTTCTTTGGATATATACTCAGGAGTGGGATTACTGGGTCATATGGTAGTCCTAGTTTTAATTTTTGAGAAGCTGCCATACTGTTTTCCATAATAACCATTCCATAAACAGTATTTTTAAAAGGCTTTATTATATTACAAAATCTACCTGTATTTTTCCTTTAAAAATATTATACTGAGGAAATGATAAAATTTTGACTAAATCTTATGTTAAACAGAATGGCCTACTAAAGGTTATGTATTTTTATAAACCAGGTTCTTTTATGTAAAATAACATTATACTAGCAATTTTTTCAATCTAACCTTCAATGCTCTATTTCTGTGAGGGGTTTCCAGGACTGTTTCAAAGGGACAAAGGTAAAGTTACAATGAATTCTAGTTTTTGGACTGACCAAAGCCTTAATAGAGTGAAGCATAATTTATGTTTCAGTTCAAATTCTTATATAAGTCATTATTGAATAATGTTACAATAATGTTTGCAGCAGAATGTAATAATAATGTTTTGTAAGTAATAAAATAGTAATTTGTTTAATTTGAATCCAAAAATAATGTGCTATGTCAATTCTGTGTTCACCCTATTATCATGGTTTTGAAATAAGCATTTGAATGTTAAATGATGTATTCTTAAAGATCAAATACTAATTAGACACAGGATGAATGAGGTATCCATGAGATCTTGGAAATAGGAAAAATGAATTCTGGGATTTACTGATATCTTAATGCTGATCAGATGGCAGAAGTAATGATGCAAGAGGCAAAGTTGAACAGACAGAGGTACCTTGTGGCATTATAGATGCAGTTGTGGTCAGAAGCCTGTCATTTTGCATAATCACACAATTGATCTATAATAAGGTTTCACATAGATTAGACACTACATGAAAACTGACCCATCTTCTAACTGGATATGTATTTTTACCAATCTGACAACTTATTAACTATTAACTAGCAAACTCATATCTAAATGTACCACTGTGGGCTTTCCATTGGTAAAAAGATATACAAATGATATAATAAAACTTCACCTGCATTCTACCTAAAGTAGCAAGCTATATTTAAAATTTAGAAAAGTAAGACATATGTTTAATTTTATTCATTAATTGATGAGTATACTTTAAAAACATGACACATGCACAATAATGTATTAGGAGCCACGGAGGAGAAAAAGAATTATAAGACATGACTCTGAACTCAAAGAAGTTTATATAACCTAGTTACAGCTGTAAGACACAATGAGGACTTACACAGAACTATACAAACAAAATAACAAAGCTATGCCCCACACCTGATTAAGGAGCAAATGAATATTAGCATCCAAAATAAACCAGGTATAAGAATATGAAATTTATCAAGGGTCATTTTAAACCCTAAAATTACCCGTGTATGTTGAAGTTGTCAAAAGATCATCTTTATTTGATCTTAATCACATTAATGTAAAACAGTGTCTAAAAGTGGTAATCCTAAGGTGCTACTTAATTTTTCAGACATTTGACACGTTCAGTTTGGAATTACACATATCAAGAGAACAATACTATCTATGTTCATGCAGTAGTTGTCATGAATCAAAGTTTAGCGTTCTCAAAAGCATTTTACCATGAAACTGAAAACACAGCAAAAAACAGAGGAATCATACAGACATTGATAACATTTTTGAAAAACTGTCAGTCGGAAGACAAATGTATGTTGCTCTTATTATTCTTCCTAAGAGAATTTATACCAATGAATAGAATGTGCATGAAACACATATTGGTTTAATATAGGGAAGAATTTTTTTAGTTTTTGAACTTGGCTGCAATGTCTACCTTGAGAGCCAATGAATTTGCCATTGTAGGGTGGGCAAAGAAACTGAATGAACACTCTTGTAAGAGGTGCAGAGGGAATTTAAGTTTTTAATATAGAACTGGCAAAAGAACATGCCTCGATAGCTTCTTTCAAATATGAAAGTCATTTGACCTATGAATTGTGGTATTAGTTTACTATTTTTCAGTTACCAGAATCAGAAGCACATTCAAGTTACCTAAAGTGATGGAAATTTATTGTAAGTTAACACAAAAAGATTGCTTCAGTAGCTACATATAAACGATTCCTTGAAACAGAGCAGCTCATCACTCACCAAAATGCATTGGCAGCTCTCAAGTCAGTCTTCTTAATGTCCACTCAAAATGGGTTTCCATTTTTCTCTTTTCCAGTGATGGCCACTCATGGCCCATCTTCTCTTGGTTTCAACCTGTCTCTATATAGGCTTGGCCCTTTATTTTTTATTTTTCAGGTATGACCTCTGCCATATCTATGTGTATGCTCTGTCTGCTTCCACTATCCTTAAACTGCTTTATTTTAAAACTTCTCCGTGAGTTAAGATCTACTTAAGTCACCATTTAGCATGAAGTATTTTTACTAGGTGGAGTCTTTACACAAACTACTTCATAGCCTCCTGAACTTCCTCATATCAAGTTTATAAATATCTTTGGGTCAGCTGAAGATTTGAGTTTAACGGGTTGTGCCTTGAACAGTAGGGTGAAAGAGTACAGGGCATAGTGTGTTAGGCAGAGGGAAACCATATAGCCTCTTTCAGTAGAAGAGGGACTTTCTAAGACTAGCACTGACACTCCCAAATACGCCTCACCATTCCAGTCACAAATAGCTGATGTGAAGAGAGAGGTCACTGTGGGTTGGATGCCCTCAATTCATGAGTGGCAATCAGTGAAGAAGGAGAAATCATCTATTTTCATATCATTCTGACTCTTGTGAGTATCTTAGAAAGAAATGCTCAGGTTTTCAATTTAAATAATCTACAGAAACATGACAATTTTTGCTTCCTCACTATGACATAAAATGACAGACTTGTCTCATTTTTATAAATATACATTTTCTAAATATAGTATCTGATATATACAAGAGTATATATGTAGCATATATCTACGTTATGAATCCTAATAATAAAATGTGTACCCACACATCTATCACTCCACATAAGAACTAAAGCAATATGTGGCATGAATAATTTATTCTTTAATTAAATTCCTGCTTAGTGGCAGTCCCAGTGATAACTATAATGTGTCCTGTGCTGTGGACACTGGTTCTACACAAATATTTGTTGTGTTATAATAAGAATATGGATGATCTTTTGACAATGAGTCAAAGAGAATTTTACATCACTCTCCTCTTGGCTTTCTTCCATCTAAGTTTATATTTATAATCTCATATATTTTAAATTATGATAATATTTAAAATATTTGAGGTAGGTGTGAATTTGGAGAAAGATCATCAAGAAAGAGTATCATTATCTTCTTCATTTAGGTTTAGATTGTCTATTCTTTAGCTAATATTTAACTTCTATTCCTAATCATCAATTTGCCCTCTCTGATTATAATACTTAGATTTTGGAATCATTCTGTTACTTAGAAATCCAGGGTGTTATATCTTGCAGGAGAATTGCTACTCTTAAACATGTTAAAATATAAATATATAAGGCCTATGAAGTTGGTGGAAGAAATATGGAAGATATATGGAAATTAGAAGAAACAATAAAGATGGAAAGAGAAGGAAAACATTATTATAAAGTTAGGAAATTAAAGATAATATTGTAGTAAATGTTATGTAAAGTAAGAAATAATAAATCTTATCAATAGGATTGTCAGAACAT
Organism: Lipotes vexillifer; assembly: GCF_000442215.2. Lineage (NCBI taxonomy): Eukaryota > Metazoa > Chordata > Mammalia > Artiodactyla > Lipotidae > Lipotes > Lipotes vexillifer. Next base: position 384,262 of record NW_006777322.1, on the reverse strand, counting down.
TTGGTAAACTAAAACAACATTGAGCTGAAGTCTTGCCTGAAATACAATCTAAGTTTCACAAGTTGCGTAAACATTCTGTGCCTCAATTTCCTCACCTTTAAAATGGACACAGTAGTATCTGACATGAGGGCTGTCTTCGGTACTGAGTGCAATACTCTTAACGACTTAAATGAGTGTCTGACATACAGGACATTCTCAATACATATCAGTTATTACTACTTAGGTTTCGTGGGATCTTTGGGACACTGTTTACATTTTTTCTGGGTTTATTTTCCTTGAGTATGCATGGATAATTTTCTACACAATTTTATTAAAACTTTCTTTCCTAATCTTCAAAATGCTATGGAAATTAATGAGATCATTTCTGAGTGGAGAACATCATTCTGACTTTTATGGGTTGAAAAGAGCTCTATAGCTATTAATCACAGCTATATGATATACTCCCATATACTAAGGTTATAGACAGGTTAGGTTGCATAATATGACTAATGTCCTAAAAGTATTTATTAATAATAATATTGCATGAAATCTTACCTGAATGATTATAATTTATTGAAGCAAAATAAATTCCTTAGTTTTGATCATTGCTATCCACTGATGTAATGAATCACTCCACTGAAGCAATCAGAGTCTGCTTGTGCTCAAGGTGACATTTAAGCTAAGTTCTTAGTATATTTCAGGAGTTTGTATATACTAACCCTATTTCTTTCAGGGTAACATTTTCTATGCAGCCCTGAATTTCTTCTATCAACTCCATTAAAAGATGAGATCTAAGAATTTTTGGCATTAACCTATGAGAAAGGGGATCAGGCCAAAATAATACGTTGCTGTTGCAGGAACTTTGAAATTTATATAGCTGTATTAGTCAGGGTTTTCCAGAGAAATAGAACCAACAGGTGGAAGAGACAGAGGGAGAGAGAGACAGAGAGACAGAGAGAGAGAAATAGAGAGAGAGAATTTTCTCTTCCTTCATCTTTTTGTTTCATTCAGGCCCTCAGTGGATTAGATGATGCCTACCCACATTGGGGAGGGAAATCTTCTTTATTCAGGGTATTAATTCAAGTGCTATTCTCCTCTGGAAACATCCTCATAGACACACCCAGAAATAGAATTCAACGATATAGCTGGGCATTCCATGATCCGGTCAAGTTGACACATAAAATTAACCATCACACTACCCAAAGCATACCTTCCACAATTGTTTAAAAAAAGAGAAAGAAAATATTTATTTATAGTTGTGAGCTTTAAAACATGATGAAAATAATTTAAAGTTTAAGAGATGTTTAAGAAGTATATTTTACATATATAACATAGATTATTTATTATTAATGACTATATTTATATAGATATTCATATATATTTTTCACTTATTATATCAGACATTCACATCTATTTTCAAAACTGGTAGAGAGAATGAAATGACACTTCTCTGAGAAAAGCAAAGATAGAGAAAATTTCTCTTTGTAACAGACAGGAAAAAATGGCTATGGGGGTCCAAGAAAACTTCTAGGAGGTAAAACTTAACCTCTGCCCTCTCTCACTTTCTCTTTGCCAGTGTGGTTTTTCATTGATTCTATAGCCACAGATAATAGACTCCTCACCTTTTCTTTCAAATGGGGTTCTATTAGAGATCAAACAAAAGTGTACATATCAGTACAATTTTCTACATACTCATGGGAAAACATCAGCAGTAACAATAATAAAAGTAACAAAATAACAACAACAACAAAACAAAGCTGGATCAAAATGCAAGAACTATGTATAGTCAACCAGGGGCATCACTTTCGTGTGTGGACCAGTGCCTATGAAGGAAAACTTGATGGCCCACACCCATTCCCTGTTAAACCCTCTTTTGCAAGGTGGACGTGGGGCCTCAATTTTTCTAACACTCTGTCTGAGTGATATTGCACTGCAAATTGAAGGAAATAATTTTTCTCATAATTCAGGAAGCATGTTCTCTTCTCCTACCATGGATCTTGTTTGTGGAATATAGCCCAAGCAAATTGCAACAATTGTAATTACAGAACAAATGTCAGAGCCATGCAGTCCATATTACAGATGAGGAATATGAAGCTCAAAGATATTCATCTAGAAAATGGAAGATGCAAGAATAGGTAGGTTTCCTGATCCATAGTTCTCTTCCACCTTTCCACCCCATACTCCTGGAACTGCCCAAGGTTAAAGAGTTATGATTGTCATAAAAAGAAACATGAAAAGAGTGCTAGAAATTTGTTGTTCCAGTTATTTCTCTTTTTATAGATTTTGAGATATAGTGGCTTAAAATGTAATACTCTATCTTTCTTTGAATGACTATTGCCATTATAAATATGTCTGCTTCAAATCAAGACTTGTACTATTTAGATTTGGAACATTAGAGAATAAGTTCCTTAGATCTTAAGAATAAATGATTTCCTTGTATATAAATACATCCACATTATTTAACTTGAAATATTTTTCTTTTCACATTAAGGAAATCTCATTCTACCAGCAAGGGTTTATACAGCCCATGTTATCTCTCAATAAAGTCTTAGTTCCTATGTGTAAAATTCACCATGTCCACACTTCCACAGAACTACTGACTGCATATATTTTCAGGCAGCCTAAAAATGTCATGTTTAAAACTGCCAGGTTATTTTCCAGGTAAATCATAATTGAAATCAAATCCTTTCCTCACATGATAACTGTAAGACTTTTGAAATTTTACCAAGTTTGGAATTCATTCATAACTAGTCTACCTGTTTTATCTCTACAATTTAAAAGGAATTAATGGATTTTTAAATGTTATCCAAGTCAATATGTGTTTTTTGCTCTATTATCAAATGACATCAAATTCAAAGCAATGCAAGTATATAAAATAAAAGCAAATGTGTTCAGAAATCTAAGAAGCTGACATGTAGAGTTGAACTTGTTAGTGCATTTCTGCTAAATCTTATTAAAGAAGAGGTTAAAAAATACATTTAGTTCAATGAAGTATTTTTTACATCCAAAACAGTTTACCGATTGAGAACAAAACAGGCACTATCAATCATTTAATTGTCTAGTGAAAGTATATTCTATTTTTTTTTTTTTTTTTTTGCGGTTTGCGGGCCTCTCACTGTAGTGGCCTCTCCCGTTGCAGAGCACAGGCTCCAGACGTGCAGGCTCAGCAGCCATGTATCACGGGCGCAGCCGCTCCACGGCATGTGGGAACTCCCCGTACCGGGGCACGAACCCGTGTCCCCTGCATCGGCAGGCGGACTCTCAACCACTGCGCCATCAGGGAAGCCCTGAAAGTATATTCTTGAATGACAAGGAAAACACATTTTTCTCTCTTTAGTGGTAAGCACCCTTCCTGAGTTTTCCTAGGCACACAGTTCCTAAACTTATGGGACTACATACTGAACTTTGAAACTCCTATTTCAATCTTTGCTTAATTTTTACTTTGGTCATTAAAGACTTTGGAACCAGAAAGCATGTTCAAATATAGTGAAATGCCCTGTTTATGGCAAAGGATTTTACATTTCAAACCAGCAAGGGCAATTCCAAATTCCTCTGAGAAAAGCAGAAATGCTTCTACTGCAGGCTTCTGAAAAATATTTTCCAGTTCAGATATTTTTACTTCAAATTGAAGACATTATGCTTCTTGAAAATAACTCTACAGAAACTGGTATGTTTTCTGTGTTGTAAATTCATCTATGATTGAGCTTAAAAATGATAATCTAGGATATAGGCAGGAAAGTAGAACAGAAATAGCATTAATCAAAAGAATGAAAAAAGTAAGTCTGAAGTTCATGTAGTGTATGCCAGGAATTTTCCAGAGACCTTTAACTTTTAAAAAATGTAATAAATACTCATTTTTTGCTAGTACCTGGGTTAAGCAGTATGTATTTAAGATTGTACTCTGTTTGAGTATATTATATTTTGCTAAAAAATATGAACAACAAAATACACAAAATAAGACAAAGGGAAAGATACAATGTTAGGGATAAACATAAAGAAGTTATGAAGGTCTTTACAGAAATAATGTCACTATATACCTGGTTTTCTTGGGAAAGTCCTGATTTATGCTTTTTGTCCTGTCCTAGTTAGTAACTGTACTATTTGCGCTCTCAAACTGCCCAGGTTTGGATTGTAAATGATACGGCTTAACCAGTCTTGAAAAAAAATAGCAATTACCTAGAGAACAGAAAAAAAGGGGGGCATTCCAGAAAATTTTCAGCTTAAACAAAGTCATGTATGGCACAAAAATCCGTGGTAACTTTGAGACACTGAAAACAATCTACCATGCTGAAGTACAGACTGCAAGGAGGAGGCTAACAAAAAAAATAAGTGGATAGGCAGATGAGTTAGATCTCAAAACCTCTCTGTGCTTTTAAGAAACTTCTATCTTATCCCAAAACCAACGGGCAGGGAAATAAATACTGAGGTAAAGGAACTGTATAACTGGATTTGAACCATAGAAAAAGACATAAGCCAAAAAAATGAACGTTGGGAACTTGGTATTACTGGTCATTGTCAATGATTCAGAAAGGATATGATTAGAGCTTGAACTGAGGCAGTGACATATAGGATTGAGAGGAGCAGATGCATTCAAATGATATCAAAGAGTTTGAATTACAGGTCAATAGGTTTGCTAAGCTCCATATTTTAAAAAGGCATTATTATAGTACAAAATTCATTATCCCTTAAGATATCATAAGTAAAAACTAATGAAACATTTGAGTGGATCTTATGTCAAATATAATTGTAAATCTATATGTACCCCAAATCAGAGCACCTAAATATATTAAGCAAATACTATCAGATCCTAAGGGAGAAATAGACAACAATACAATAACTGTAGGAGACTTCAATATCCCACTTTCAACCATCAAGACAGAAAATCAATATGAAAATACTGGACCAGAATTATACTTTAGACCAAATAAATCTAATAGACATATACCAAACATGCCATCAAACAACAGCAGAATACACATTCTTCTCAAGCTCTCATGAAACATTCTCCAGGATAGATCATATGTTACGTCATAAACAAGCCTTACCAAATTTAAGTAGATTGAAATCATACCAAGTATCTTTTCTCACCTCAGTGGTAGGAAACTAGAAATCAACAGCAAGAGGAATATTGGAAAATATGTGGAAATTGAACAACACACTCCTGAACAACCAACGGGTCAAAGAAAAATTCAAAAGGAAACTAAAAAATATCTTCAAACAAATAAAAATGGAAAAACAACACACCAAACTTATGGGATTCAATAAAAGCAGATTTAAGAAAAAAGTTTATAGTGATAAATGCCTATATTAAGAAAAAAAGAAAGACCTTAAATAAACAACCTAACTTTACACCTCAAGAAACTAGAAAAAGAAGACCAAACTAATCCCAGGTCTAGCAGAAGGAAGGAAACAACAAAGATCAACCAACAAAATGAAAATACAACCGATAGATTGGGAGAAAATATTTGCAAATCGTATATCAGATAAGGGTATAATATCCAAAATATAAAAGAACTCATACAACTCAATATAAAAAAACAAACAATCCAATTAAAAATGAACAGAGGACCTGAATGGATATTTTTCCAAAGAAGACATAAAATAACCAATAGGTACATGAAAAGATGCTCAATATCATTAGTCTTCAGGAAAATGCAAAGTAAAACCAAATGATGTAGCATCTGTTAAAATGGCTATTATCAAAAACACAACAGATAACAAATATTAGTGACAATGTAGAGGAAATGGAACCCTTGTGCCCTACTGGTGAAAGGTACATTTTTACAGCTACTACTAGTATGGAGTTTCCTCAAAAAATTAAAAATAAAACTACCATATGATCTGGTAATTTCTCTTCTTTGTATATATCTGATGGAAATCTGATGGAAATGAAATCACTATCTTGACGGTTGTCCATTCATCACAGTCTTACAACAGCCAAGACAGGGAAACATCCTAAGTGTCCATTAATGATTACATGAATAAAGAAAATGTGATTATATATGTTTAATAACAATATGTAATATAATAATAATTTAAAATGTTTAATAATACATAATTATCTGTGATAATACATATTATATACTATATATGTATATACAACCTGGAATAGTATTCAGACATAAAAAAGAAGGAAATCCTTTCATTTGCAATAACATGGATGGACCTTGAGGGCATTATGAAATAAGTCAGACAAAGGAAGTCAAATACTATATGATCTCCTACATGTGGAATCTAAAAATGTCAAACTCATAGATACAGAGGGTAGAATGGTGCCAGGGACTAGAAGGTGGGGGAAATGGGGAGATGTTGGTCAAAGAGTACAAACTTACAGTTATGAAATGATTACGTTTTAGGAATCTAATGTACAGCATAGTGACTACAGTTAACAGTACTGAATTACATACTTGAATATAGTAAGAGAATATATCTTAAATATTCTCACCACGTAAAAAAGGCAGTTATGTGATGTCATGGAGGTTTTAACTAATCTTGCTGTGGTAATCATTTTGCAGTATATATGTGTATCAAATCATTACGTTGCATACCTTAATGTTATATGTCGATTATCGCTCAAAAAATCTGGAAAAATAAAAATTTATACTTTCATAAATAAAATGACAAGCATAGACTGGGAAATGCTTGCAACTAAATAAACCTAATATCTAGGCACAGTTTTTAAATTACTGAAAGTAAATAAGAAAAAGACAAATGACTCAAGAAAATTATGACAATATTGCAAGACATTTTACTGGAGAGAAAATAACATAGCCAATAAACATAAAAATGTTTCTCCTAAGTAGTAACTAAGGAAATGCAAATTAAAACACAAATTAGTTCTAGCCATTGAGAAAGAGATCATGTAAATGTATAATAAAATCATGGGAGTATGAGCAGATATTTGCTATACTTGCATCCAACAAAAGACTTCTTAAAACTATAAATCAACAGAAATAAATCAGACAAATAACAAAAATGGGCTAAACTTATTGAAATGGTCACTAGGCACATGTTAAGGCAGTCAACTTTGCTAGTTATCAGGGAGAAACAAATCAAAAATGTAAGATGTCACTACACAACCACAATAATGGCTCAGATAAAAAAGAGCGTATCAAGTGTTGGCAAAGACGTGAAGAAACTGATTGGATGGTAAATTTGTAAAACCACTTTGGAAGATTGTTTGGTGGTGTCTACTACAACTAAATATATCCATACCTTATGACACAGCAATTTTATTCCTAGATATATGTTTAACAGAAATGTATACATATATTAAGCCAAAAATGTATACTGGAATAGTCACTGTAGCACTATTCACGACAGCCTTAATCAACATTTAAAATAGTTAGAATAGGTATATTTCTATTATTATAGAATAAAATAAATAGAATATTGAGGCATAGAAACAAAGTGGCATACTATATAGCAATGAGAGTGAATAATTTACAACTTTGCAGAGTGAATTATTTAAAAAACATATGGTTGAGCAAAGGAAACAAATGGAGGCATTAATATTATATAATTCCATTTATATAAAGTACAAAACTAAGCAATAATAATTTATACTTTTAGAAATTAAGATATTGCTTACCGTTATTGGGAATGGCTAATAAACTGGGAGCATGATAAACAGGAAAAAGAACCAAAATAATTCCTCCTAATTAGTAACTAATTTACAATCATGCCCTTTTCTGAATTTATATTATAATAAAAATACTTTTATAAAGAATAATATTATTGATTTAGCTAGAATATGAAGATATAGGTATTTTGATACATATTGATGGGTATATAAAAGGGCAAAGTCACACTGAAGGTTCATTTAGCAGCCTTATGATATTAAAAATTTACACATCCTGCAACTAATTAGTTCTAATCGATTTTCAAGGATAGTTGCATATATGCAGCACTATACAAGAATATCCATTTCAGATTTTTTTAAATTGTACAATAAAACCCTTTATACTTACTCATAGGTCTTGACTAAATTAAATATGCTACATCTATTTCATACATGAAATATACTTTATAACAATTCAAATAATTAATCAGACATGTGGACATGGAAAATATTCTATGATAATGTAATGGGAAAAAAACAGAAATATTTTTCTATAAAAGTAACTATTTTTAAAACAAAAATATTAAAAATATAAATTTATATCATACTTTTAATTTAATTATATTAATATATAAATGAAAATATATATTCACTAATTTATATTTGATCACAATGCATTTATATTCCACAATGCTCAAAATTATAATTTAAAAATTAAAACTTACCAATACACTGTAAGCAACAGGATTAGAAAACACATACATGCATACACATAAACACAGGGTATATATACACATACATGTGATTATTAACATTATAAATATATAAATATTATAAATATTTATATTTTAAAAGAAAATATTGTTCAAGATAATGCATATTTACAAAATTTGATTTTAAAATCTTATATCATAGAAAACAAAGGTGTGATGTAAGATACTGAGAAAAATAAGTGTATGATATATTTCTTATTTTACACTGTGAACAAACCAACATATAACTTTTGTTTTTACAGAAAGAATAACAGGAAGCTTTGTTCAAAGTAGTTTGTCAAAAATTTCTAAGTAAAGCACAGTATATTAAAAAGGTATAGGGCTTCCCTGGTGGCGCAGTGCTTGAGAGTCCGCCTGCCGATGCAGGAGACGCGGGTTCGTGCCCCGTTTCGGGAAGATCCCACATGCCGCGGAGCGGCTGGGCCCGTGAGCCATGGCCACTGAGCCTGCGCGTCCGGAGCCTGTGCTCCGCAAATGGGAGAGGCCACAACAGTGAGAGGCCCGCATAACGCAAGAAAAAAAGAAAAAAAAAAAAAGGTAGGGAAATAAAAAGTGTGAGTAAGCACAAAGATATAAAAAGGAATTATAATGAATGAAAAAATAAAACATGAAATGTTTTGCAAATTTCAGAAAAATGTTTTTCATTTCCTAAAGTCATAGATGTGCTAAAATCTCTTCTAAAATGCAAAACTTGGGCTTCCCTGGTGGCACGGTGGTTGAGAGTCCTCCTGCCGATGCAGGGGACACGGGTTCGTGCCCCGGTCCGGGAAGATCCCACATGCTGCAGAGCGGCTGGGTCCGTGAGCCATGGCTGCTGAGCCTGCGCGTCCGGAGCCTGTGCTCCGCAACGGGAGAGGCCACAACAGTGAGAGGCCCATGTACCAAAAAAAAAAAAAGAAAAACATGCAAAACTTTTAGGTATGGATTAAGAATTAATATCCAATCCTTTGATATCTATAAAAGTTTTGATAAAATCAAAGTGGTGTAGAAACTTTGATGACAAAAAGTTAAGATAGATAAATTTACCTAACTTTATATTTTATATTTATCAGACATATATTACATTATTTATTTATATATCATGTATAATATATATATAAAAGAAAAATAAGTATAGTAACAAATTAATATGTCACTAAAAATTAATTTAAAAAGGCCTATTGATATTGATAATATATGCAAGTTTTAATAAGCAAAATAAAGTTCTTTTTAAGAAATATATAATTCTAGGGTCAAATAAGAAATACACAGTCAAGTTACCAATTTTTAATTAAATAATAAGATGAGAATCATAGATATGAAAATCTATAGTATATATTCAAGATGTATTTATCAGCAAACACATAATATTAAATTTATGTATTATTATATGAGTAAAAAAATGTACAGTGCATTTATTTTTAGATATAAATAAAAGAGTACCAAAAAATCCCTAAGGAAGGGCAATAATAAATGTAAAAATCAATATTAATGAATGGGGAATGAGAAAAAGAAAAGCTAGACTTAATAAATACTAGATGTAGTTCTTTTTTAAACAGCCATAAATATACAAACAAATTTGGAAAGTCTAATCAAAACAACAAGAGAGAAAAATAAGTTAAGATTAGCAACAAGGACATAGAAAATAAATCAGTTAAATTATCACTGCATATTGTACAACTGCTTCTTTTGAAAAAATCTCAATAAAATAGCTTAGTAAGAGAACCCTAAGGAGACCTGTCTCTTAAATATGTGATATTCTAGATGGAATTCTGGAATTAGAAATAAGATATCAGGAAAAAATTATGAAAGTCAGAATAAAGTATGGATTTTAGTTAATAATAATGTATTAATATTGATTCATTAATCAATGAACACAGACACCATATTAATGTAAGATGTTAAAAAAAGTGCAAACTGGAAGTTTACAAACTTTATTATCTTCACAATTTTTCTGTTAAACTAAAACTATGCTAAAATAAAAAATTTATTTAAATGAAACAAAAGAAAATATAAACAACCAAAATTGGAGAGGACAAAGAATAACAGAATTTATCAATATTCAAATAAAATATTACAAAATTCTCCCTCAAAATGAATCTGGGTACAAATATTTTTTATCAGTGAATTATCCAAATTGAGGAATTTTTTCAAATCTTAAAAGAAAGGAAAATCATTTCTATGCATATTGCACAACTAGCAGATACTTAATATGGAACAGAACTGTAAATTCACGACCAGTCTTAGTGGTTGATATAGTTGCACAAATACTTAATGAAATAAGAACAATTTGAATTCCACAGAATAACTGCAACATAATATACCGTGATTAAGTAGGTATACCCCAGGAATACAGGGACAATCAATGTATCAAATATACCAGAAAATTAAATGCTGTTAAGGCCTTTAATAAAATCCAACACCTAATGTTGATAATGTTTTAAGGAACTAGAAAAAAAAGCTACATCTTCACCATACTGCAAACAATCTATCTTTAAGAAACCAGAAAATTACTAGAGCTCATCACTGAATTTGGTAAAGTTGCAGGCTACAAAATTAATACACAGAAATCTGTTGCATTTCTATACACTAACAATGAAAGATCAGAAGGAGAAATTAAAGAAACAATACTATTTCCCATCACATCAAAAAGAATAAAATGCCTAGAAATAAACCTATCTAAGAGACAAAATACTTGTAAGAGAAAACTATAAGATGTTGATTAAAGAAATCAAAGACAACACAAACAGATGGAAAGACAGACCATGTTCATGGAAGAATCAATATTGTCAAAATGACTATACTACTCAAGCCAATCTTCAAATTCATTATAATCCCTAGCAAATTACCAAAGGCATATTTCACAGAACTAGAACAAAAAATCTTAAAATTTGTGTGGAGACACAAAAGACCCCAAATAGTGAAAGCAATCTTGAGGAAGAAAAACAGAGCTGAAGGTTATCAGGCTCTGTGACTTCAGACTATACTATAAAGCTATAGTCATCAAAACAGTATGGTACTGGCACAGAAAGAGAAATATAGATCAATGGAACAGGATAGAAAGCCCAGAAATAAACCCATGCACCTATGTCAATTAATCTATGACAAAGGAGGCAAGACTATAAAATGGAGGAAAGACAGTCTCTTCAATAAATGGTGCTGGGAAAACTGGACAGCTACAAGTAATAGAATGAAATTAGAACACTCTTTAACACCACATGCATAAGTAAACTCAAAATGGATTAAAGACCTATAAGTTTGAGATCAGATACTATAAAACTCTTAGAGGAAAGCATAGGCAGAACACTCTCTGACATAAATCGCAGCAATATCTTTTTTGATTTGTCTCCCAGAGTAATGGAAATAAAAACAAAAATAAAGAAATGGGACCTAATTAAACTCAAAAGCCTTTGCACAGCAAAGGAAACCATAAACAAAACAAAAAGACACCCCACAGAATGGGAGAAAACATTTGCAAATGATATGACAGACAAGCGATTAGCCTCCAAAATTTACAAACAGCTCATGTGGCTTAGTATCATAAAAACAAACCACCCAATCAAAAAATGGGCAGAAGACCTAAATAGACATTTCTCCAAAGACGACATACAGATGGCCAAGAGGTACAGGAAAAGATGCTCAACATCACTAATTATTAGAGAAATGCAAATCAAAACTACAATGAGGTATCACCTCACACCCATCCGAATGGCTATCATCAAAAAATCCACAAACAATAAATGCTGGAGAGGGTGTGGAGAGAAGGGAACCCTCCTACACTGTTGGTGGGAATGTAAATTGGTACAGACACTATGGAGAACTGTATGGAGATTCCTTAAAAAACTAAAAATAGAGCTACCATGTGATCCTGCAATCCCACTCCTGAGCATATATAGGGAGAAAACATGGTCCGAAAGGATACACTTACCCCAGTGTTCACTGCAGCACTGCTTTCAATAGACAAAACATGGAAGCAACCTAAATGTCCATCAGCAGAACAATGGGTAAAGATGTGGTACATATACAATATACCATACAATGGATTATTACTCAGCCATTAAAATGAATGAAATAATGCCATTTGCAGTGACATGGATGGACCTAGAGATTGTCATACTGAGTGAAGTAAGTCTGACAGAGAAAGAGAAATATGGTATAATATAACTTATATGTGGAATCTAAAAAAAAAAAATGATACAAATGAACTTATTTACAAAACAGAAACAGACCCACAGACTTTGAGAATAAATTTATGGTTACCAGGGGGGAAGGGTGGGAGGAGGGATAGTTTGGGAGTCTGGTATTGACATGTACACACTGCTATATTTAAAATGGATAACCAACAGTGACCTACTGTACAGCACAGGGAACTCTGCTCAATATTTTGTAACAACCTAAATGGGAAGAATACATACATGTGTATGTATAACTGAATCACTTTGCGGTACACCTGAAATTAACACAACATTGTTAATCAACCATACTCCAATATAAAATAAAAGGTAAAAAAAAATGATTGACATTATACTAATAAAGATATTTTCCTCAAGATGGGGATAGTTTCTTTCCATCATCACACAACTGCTTATACTCAGATCCTTAGTGTCAAAACTCATAGGAGAATGACCCTAAGGTAGACAAAAAAATTTTCCAAGGTCACTCTTTCTCTCTCACCACTCCCGTTTTTCATGCCTCTCTCAGTCTATAGGAAAATCATCAGTAACAACAATTCCAGGGCAGTGGTCCAACTCCTGAACTCACTGATCTCACATGTAAGAATTAACTAGTTAACACACAATCTTTAACCCAATTTTATGGATCCTGAAAATGCTATCTTCTGTGGGTAGTGGTGGGGTAAATGACATTTAAAAATCATTAGATAGTTCATTTCCTCCAGAGTGGGATGCCTCAAGGGTAATAGAAAGCCAAATAATTTATCTGAACATTGAAATGACAGACTTTGTATTTAGTTTACTGTCCAGAAGTACAACCTTAAACAGGAAGGTCAAAATCAAGGTGTGGATTTTAGAACAATTTTATCTGAGGTTTCCTCCAACGTTTTTAACACTCACAGAAGACTTTTCCCCCAAAATTAATAGTACTCACCTAAAATATTCTGGAATAGGCTCTCCTTCATGGGTCACGTAGCAACAACCTGTGGTGGTAACCAATAAGGTATTTTACAGTAGTTGCTTTTCAAAAGTAAACAAGTATAAGGGGATGGGTAAGTTGGTCAAATTAGTTTAAGAAATTCATGGTCAATCAGAATTGAACAAGTGCCTTACTGCTTGAATTATTGAAACATTTAATATTCTTCATCAAAATAAATGTGAGGAATATAAAATGCCCCATTTTAGGGATTCTCCTCGGAAATATCTTTTTTCAATGAGTATCACTAGGTATTAGTGTCCTACACAACACATTTTGGAAAACAGACTTGTTTATACATGTAGAGAAATCAGGTTTTATATATTTTGATAACCGTCAGCACTTTATAACATGCTGTGATTTACTGGAATTTAACATGAACAGAAAAGATGTTAAGTAAGAAGAAATCTTTTTAAAAGTAAAAGTTAATTCTTCCCTCCTTTCTCTTATATTGTTCTTTGTATTCTAAATGTTCCTCCCCATTTTATTCCTCCTTCTCCCGCTCTCTACCTTTCTTTCCTTACTTCTTTCCTCCTTCTCTCCCTTCCCCCCTCCTTCCTTCCCTTTCTTCCTTCTTTCCTTCCTTTTTCTATAAGCCTCTTTTCCTGATTCTAGCTTATTCAAGCAGGAAGAGATAGGCTGGAGAACAGAGTGACAAGAGCTTGCGCTCTGGTGCCTCTCAGGAAATAAGTCAATGCTCCCCCATGAACTTGCAGCTTATCAGCTCAGGAAAGCTGATTACAAAATTGGGTTTGGGTTTATTAGTGATTTAACTTGCAAATTGCCTGTTCACCTCCTTGGGATTCAGCTAAGGCTATTAGAAGTAAAGTTGGAAAATTTGTTCTTGCTACTCTCCTTAAGTTTTGACATTTCATTCAATGAATTGTTGATTCTTCCCCCCGCCCCCTGCCCCACAAAGGAAACTGAGAAAAAATATCACTGAACCATTTGGGTTCAGTTCTTTTCTTTTCTCTTACACTCCTTGTTCAGATTCTTAAGAGAACCATTTCAGAGATTTTTAGTGGATGCATTTGGAGGCTAGACACTAATGAGGATAAAAATATGCTTGGAATTAGAAAAGCAGGCCTCCATATGCCTGACAATAGCACAGCAAAGTGCAAAGGTTGCTATATAAGAAGTGTAAAGAGATATGAGAACCTAGAAGAATAAGAATTTAATTACAACTTAGGGCAACAAATTGGAAGTGGCATTTGAATAGGGCCTCGAAGCTGATAGAGCCAATGTGAATAACTGGGGAGTAAGGTATACAAAAACTCTCTGAGCAGGAAGACAGGGACAGTGTGAGAAGCAGTGACAGGGGGAGCAGGGTATAGAGCCAGAGTAATAGGAGTAAAGAGTCATGGCTCTCACATTCCTCAGCTCTGTGAAAAAGCTCCTGTCCTGTAACTATAAAAATAAATGTATTATAACAGTAGTATCTAAATTACAGGAGTGCTGTGAAGATTATATGAGAAAATGGACTTTAAAATTCTCAACATAATTCCTGGTGCACAAGAAGCGCTTACTTGACTACAGCTGTTATTCTTGCTGCAATTAAGAAAACAGCGAGAATTTTGGTGTATTTGAGCCAGAGCTGTTGGGAAATTAGTTTACTTAGAAACTTAGAATGGAGCCAAAGTGTGGAGGCCGTGAATATTTTATTTAGTGCTATAATTCTGAGCATAGCAATGGCATGGTCACATACGTGTTTAAAAGGTACTCATTGGGAATATCTGGCATGTTTAGAAGAAGGAAAAGATTATGACAAAAATCATATGGGAAGTGTCTAAAAAGCCTAGAAAAATGTAGACCAAAAATAGAACAAAGAGAAAAGTAAGAGTGAGATAGTGAGTAGGTTTGTGATAAGAAAAGTCTCAGCATTTAAGATGATGTGGATAATAACATTTTCCTTTAACATTTATTTAAAAATATTTCTTGACCTCTTGCTATGTTCTAAAACACTGTTCCAGGAGCTGGTGATGTAGAAGAGGTCCAAATCCTCATGTATTTTACATACAGTTAAGAGAAGACATACATTAGACACACAGTTGAGATATATATATATAAGTTCAGATGTAATAAATATAACGAAGATTTTAACAGAAACATTTTAAAGAGATAGTGACAAAGATAAATAAAAAGACAGGCTACTTTAGATAGCCAGGATAGGTAACAAAGACTTATACATCTAATATTATCTTTGTAATTGAAGACAAATTCGTGAAGATAAAGATTAAAAATTTTTTTCCTTCAGTTTTACTAGTTTCATAAGCAGTTCACATCCTCTACTAAAGGCCATAACACATGTCTTCAGAGGTTTGCAATTAAGGCACTGGGAACTGAGTAGAGAAAATGTAATGCCCACTCCAACCATGCTAAGATACTGTTTTACGTGCTCCAAATAATTTTATGGACCAAAATAAACAAGGAAATGTTTGGTCTTAAATTTTCAAAGTTCTGTAGTTTGAGATAGTCTTATCTCCTCCACTGATGCTTGTGATGATGTTTTCTAAGACAGTCACTGAAGATGTAAATGTGAAAGAATAGAGGACGTACATTATATAAACAAATATATTTTATCAAACTTATTTCTGCAAAAGCCTGTTTCATGCTTCTCTCTTTTTCCTGTCTTTCTTAAAATTAATGAATTATGATTCAATTTTATCTCTTCTATTTATTTAAAAAAATAAATTTTCATGTTTTCAGTGGTTGGTCTAGTGTTTACATTTGATATCATTAACATATAATCGTCTAACTTCAAAAAATATTACACTGCTCCACATATGAATGAAGGACTTTGCAACAGTACTTTTCCATTTGTCACCTCACATATTTTGTGTTTGGGTAACATTCATTATATTTCCACATATGTAATAAATCTCAGAATACTTGGTTAATATATTTTTCTCTAAAAAGTCAGTTATCTTTTAAAGAAAATTTAAAAAGTGAGAAATTACTTAAAAGTTACCTACATATTTACCATTTCTGAAGCTCTTCATTTATTACATTCTCATTTTTTCATCTGGCATAACTGTCTTACTGTTTATGAAGTCCCCATCATTCTTATCTTTGTTTCTCCATATGTAATGTGCCCATTTTCCTGACTGCTTTTTAACATTTTCTGTTTATCTGTGATACTAAGGAATTTGATTATGACATGCAATTGGTTCACTTTTCCTTTTATCTATCTTGACTGAAGTTCACTGTTTTTGGAGCAGTGGTTTTTATCTTTAATAGAAATTAGAAATTTTCCATCCATTTTTTTTCTTCACCTCTCCACAATCCTGATCCTGGGATTTCCATTGCATACAGATTAGAGTGATATTTTCCCATAAATCACTAAGCTGTTCTGTTATTTTTTCATTCTGGACCTTAATTGGAGATTTTTTATTGCATGCCTTATTTTTGGATATTGTACTTTTGGCATGATATCCCACTTTGTTCTTTTATGAAACTTCAGTCTTGTCACTCATTGTTCTCTTATATCCCTTTAAATTCTTTTGAATACTTATAACACTGTTTTAAAGCCACTGTCTTATTATAATTCCATCATCTTTATCGCTTCTCAGTATGTCTCTGTCATCTGATATCTTCTTGTTTATGATCACATTACCCTGCCTCTTATGACTGGATGCTGGGAATCATAAAAATATAATTATTTTTCAGTACCTGAAATTTTTGCTATCTTCTTTTAGAGTGTTGGATTTGTTTTGGTAAGCAGTTAAGTTTAATAACTTAGCTTGATATTTTCTAGGTTTGCCTTTAAGCCTTGTTGATTATGTGGATCTCTAACTAATGTATGAAACTTCTATTGAGTACTCTGAATGTCCAAAGAGGACTCTCCACTCTGGCAGATTGGAGATTGACTGTGTACCCCAAACTTTAACTCTGAGAATTGTTAGTCTTTGAGCTTTGTTTTTTAACCTTCTCTGTGAAGTTTCTAAATATTCATATATTCCTCCATAAACATACATAGCAAAGTGTACCACTGAAACAACATTTAAGTGTACTGGTTAATGGTATTAATTGCATTCATAATATTATGCAAACATTATAACTACCTATTTCCAAAACTGTTGCATGAATCCAAAAGAAACTCTATAAACATTGAACAATAACACAATTTCCCCATTCCCCTAGCCCATGGTAACTTCTAATCTACATTTTGTTACTATGAATTTGTGCACTCTAGATATATACGTAGAATCACATATTTGCTTTTTCATGTCTGACTTATTTCACTCAGCATAACGTTTTCAAGATTCATCCATGTTGCTGCAGGTATCAGAATTTTATTCCTTTCTGTGGATGAATAATGTTCCATTGTATGTATATGCCACATTTTGTTCATCTGTTCATTTGCTGATGAACAGTTGGACACCTGGACATTTGTTTCCATCTTTTGGCTATGTAAATAATGCTGCAATGAAAATTGGCATACACGTATCTGCTTGAGTCCCTGTTGGCCTATCGTATGCGTCAACCATAATCTTTTGCCCCAGACATCTGTGGGTTATTAGTTCACCTTGCAGTGTTTTCTAGCAATGCTCAACACCTCTCTGGCCTGAGTCCTCTCTGGTCTGAGTTCTGATTTAAGCAAAACATATATGTGCACTTGCACAGTCCTTCAGGTGGCCCCAGACAGTATAAAACAGACAAACCCATTAATTTGCAAGTAAGGTCTGTTCTCCCCTCTTGTACCTGGAAGCAGAGTCCCATACCAGGAACATGGCTGCCCCTGGTTGAGTTCTGCTGTTTCCAGGGAGGGTTGTGAGACAAGGGCAAATTAAAACATGAGAAGAATTTCCTAATATTTTCAAGTTGCTTTTTCTTGATTCAGCTTTCACTTGGTTGTTACAAACCTTTGACTGTTTTCCAGAGTTCTGACAAAGTTCATTCTGACATTTTCTGCTTTTGTGTGTGTGTGTGTGTGTGTGTGTGTGTGTGTGTGTGTGTTTTATTTTATTTTATTATTTTTTTAATGTTTCTGTGTGGATCCAAGAGCTTGGAGCAACTTGCTCCACCACTATGATGGTGATGTCACCAGTTTGGTATCTGTGCTTTAACTAGGTCTGTAGTCATTACTACTGGATACTAAAGTTTGAGATATGCTGAATACTGAATAAAGATACTAGCTTAAAAACAGAAAATATGGGTTTTCAGCTCTCTCATTCATAAACTGTCTGATCTTGGAAGGATTATTTAATCTCTTTGGCTTAATTAATTAGTTTAGTGCATGTAATCTACACTGTTCTTTATAGACTAGGAAAAAAGCCCACAAGTATAAAGTACCTGAAAATAAAAGTATACAGTAAATATTATTTCCATTTTCTATCTCTTCATATTCTAAGACCATAAGCATTTACTTCTAATGCTTCTCTGCCCTTCTCTGGAGATGTCATAGAGACATGTCTGAATAAGTTCATAACATTTGTTTGAGAAGCAACTGGAAAGAATTGAAAGAACCCATGTCTTAATTTTAGAAGATTAATTTCCAAATTCCTTATTTTCATTTACTGGATATATATCTTTGGGCTATTCACTTAAGTTTTCTGGTCCTTCTTTCTCATTATATCTACAGCACACAGTCTTAAGGAAATTTTACAGAGAGGGAAATCTGCTTGTCAAGATACACAGTATAGAATATACTCAGGATATTTAAAAAGCAAATGAATTGATTAATGCAGGAATGATTCTGAAGCCCAATGGTACATGAAAAGAAATAGTTTATGAAGATAATGCCCAGCTGTTCCCAATTAGTAAATACACACAGAAAGAAAAGAAGAAATGGAGATGATAAATAGTGAAGAACTATTATCTCCCATTTTATAAATCTGTGGAATAGTGATTTTCAAGCAGGAGAGGAAAGAAAAGTCAATACATATTTCCTTTAACAAGTTAATCAATGCATCTGCACATTTTCTGTGAAATGGAAATTAAGACACTTCACTAAATGTGTACAAGATTTGTTATGATATATGCCACCTTCCCCCTATGTTGAAAGTCATTGCCCCATAGAAGGATACAGATTATGTTGACAACAACATTTGATTTCAGTGTTAGGAAAAATTGGTGACAAATATGTTACTCCTCTTTTATAGTCAGAATTAAGCACATTATGGATATAAATACACTAAGGTTATTTTGATGAAATTTAACAATGGTTAAATTTTCCATTTGGTCATAAATAGCATGTGAAAACAGGTCATTATCTACATGAATTTTCTTTACCCTGACTATCAATGTCACAATCACTTAAATGTTCTATACAATTTACCATTTACAAATAAGTTACTGGTATGAACATCTTTATTATTCAGCCACCCAAATTGTCTAACTATCTGTACTATATACACTGTGGCTACAACCCCAGTACAAGTTGAACTAGAACTGCCACCTTAAGTGAACTGGTTACACAAATCCTTACTCATTGTTAATTTTTACAGCAGAAGAGTTCCCCACAAAAGGTAAATTAGGAAATGTGTTTGGTGTATGTTAATTCACCCAGACTCAATGAGGAGCATGTACCTATTTCTTTACCAACGAAAGTATGGCCTTAAGAATAGCATTAGCATCAAATTACAATAACGAGAGAGAAGGAATATAAAGAGCTTTTATGTACAGATGGTGCCTTGCTATTTATCACTGAGCCACAAACAATTGTCCTAGAAATATTGAGATCAATAGACCCATTTAATAAAAGAACTAACTGTGAGAGGCATTGGGATAAATCCGAGCTATTTTCCATATCAAAAGTTTTCTCTAGGGCAATTGCATTTTCCACAGAGTCATAGCCAACCCACCAATGCCAGAATTTTTTTACTACAATTTTAGGTTGCTTCATTTATGGGAATGAGATTATTCTGGAATTGTGGGATTATATGCAGATAAACTCAAAAAGTGGCACTAGGGATGTCAATTACTTGCAACATTTTTAGAAGTTCAGTTTCTCTCATGCATCTGAACTCTTTCTTCTCTTTATACCTCAGACCCTAAAACAACCCAGCATGTTTTGGTAGTGGTTTCCAATGAATGAACATTCATGAATAGTGAACATTTGAAAGGGTTTGGATTTTTACCATGCAGATAACTGAGGGATTTGATACAGCTTCCTTAAGTCAACATGCAGTAAACAAAGCCAGGCAAAGAAGTTTCATGTTGAGAGCATAGGTGATGAGACTGCAGAGTAAAGTTAGACAACAGAGAAACAGAAGACTGAGTTCAGGAAACACAGATTCAAGTCCCACATCCTTCACTAGTTGTGTGATTCTGCACAAGTCAATCGTTGCCCCTGCCTCTTTTCTGTGAAGTGGAATTTAAGATCCTATAAAAAAAAATGGGGCCATATATGAAGGACTTTATAAACAATAAAATATGAAAAATATGATACAAATGTTAGCTTTGGTTGTTTTCTGCAAATTAGTGAATTACGCTTATCTCACTAAGAAATAAGTGTTAAACATATTTCTCCCAAACACCTTAGGCTGGACTGTAAATTTCAGTAGGAAGAACTTCCATGTGAGAAGCCAGAATATTCTTTTAACTTTGCTGAAGAAAAAAGCATTTGCAAGTTGTATTTATTTGACTACTTGTTAATAAGTCAATAAGTTGAAAAACACATAGAAGATAAAGCAGAGCAAACACTTCTTAATTTGAATGCTATAATTTTGCCCTTCACATAAAGTACAATGTAGCAATATTACAGTTGGAGCAATTTAGTGTAAGTAGTGATGGAATAAAATTGAAATCATTAAGCTAAATGTCACCTTACATAACTTAGGCTATCTAAATGACAACCAGATTTAACTTTTTTTGATTACCCACAGCTAGACAGAGAAGACATTCACTAAAAACAGCATACAAAAACACTTAGAACCATATTTTCTTCTTCAGCTTTATGTAAGTGGAATTCGATAATAAGAAGCATATTTCTTCATGGCTATATATTAATCTGATCAGCCAAATTCCTCTTGCTCTAGTAGGGTCTGTCCTTGAAAAAGTTTAACTAAATTGGAAATTAATTGGATGAAATCCTCAAGAAAAAAGTTAAAGGAATATTTACTTCATTGGTCTACAGCCAGGAAAGAAACTATAATCTAGTGCTTCCTACACTGTGTAAACCAAGTATTATCTTTTTCTTAATTTCAATCCGAATACTCCTGTAAAGTGAAATAAATATATTATCAGTAAAATTAAAATTTTCGAAGAAGTACAAAAAGCAGCCCAAGTTTTTTTGTTATTATTAGATTCAAAGACATGCTATTAACCTGTCAAATTGCAATGCAAATTTCTGAAGTGTTTACTCTCAGTTTCTGTACATATATCTCCACTGATAGTAACAAACAGGTTGGACTTTGAGTAGTTAACTGTTTTTTCTGGAAAGGTCCAGATAATAAAATATTTTAGGCTTTGTGTGCCACATGGTCTCTGTTATGACTACTTAACGCAGCTGTTACAACTTGGAAGCAGCAATAGACAAAGCATAAACAAATGGCCATGACGGTATGCTGCAATAAAACTTTATTTATAAAAACAAATACTGGTCTATATTTGGCCCATAGACTGTAGTCTGCTGATATCTGTTCTAAGCTATGACATTTGTGGTATCTGTCAATGTAATACATGAGGGAAAATACTAAGACACTGACATAACAGATTATCCAAATTCCAGAGATAGTTGAGAACTTCTATGAGAATTAATGGAATGAGGTGAGGAAAAGAAACAGGTAACTGAAGGAACCTACACCTCATTTAGGCCAAAACAAATTGAAAATTGAAGAAAAAATGAGATTGTCACATACAGAAATGAGAAAATAGTTTCCATGACTGGATGCAAGTGGAATCTGTGTACCGTATGGTGGTTAAGAAATAAGGCTCTGAAGCCAGTCAGTTCTGGGTGCCAATCCTGGCTTCACTATTGATTAACCCATTAAAAAAGAGGAGTAATTAACCTTGGGAAAGTTTCTCCTTTTACTTACTTTCATAATAAGATGGAAAAATACACTACTTAAAGGGTTGTTGATATAAATCAGTGCAATACTTGCATGCATTTATCATTCTCCTTGACATAGCAGGTGTTCAAAAAATGTTTAGGGTAAAATTTGCCTATAGGAGATGAAGTTATAATTTTTTTCTGGAACTTTGGTGTGCTGTAGCTAAGGTGATATTTTAAAGCATCAAGCTGTTAGAAAACAAAGAAATTTTGTAGAGAAGTAGCATCCTGCTGTTAATCATGAAACCTGATTATATTCCAAGATAGTTGCCACTGTCTTGCAACTGATCGATTTTTCTTCAGTCTCTTCATTTTAAACATAAGGTGATATGCTCAACCAAATATTTCTTTCCCTCATCATGTAGACTTTTTGTGTACTGGAAGGATGGCTGGGTTAAGATGCACCCTTTAGCTTCCAGTACTTCCTGTGCCACTGACTAGCTATGTGGTCAAAAATCAGTTGCCTAAAAGTTCCACGCATCATTTTCTAATCTATTAAAATGAAGCTTTGAACTGGTCACCTGAAAAACCTCATAAAAAGAAATTATCTTGCATCAGATTTACCTTTTCTGGTAATTCTCTGTATGAATATATGACTATGACCCTTTAAGCTGTGGCATCCTCTCTGCCAAATGTTAACAGAATGTATAATGTCTTATTTTGCTTTTAGTTTAGAAGATTATATTTTAAAAGATCTATATATCAGAAAAAAAGAAATTATGTTTTTATATATCTGAGGTTCTAATCTTAGTGGCAGTACCTAAATTACTTAAGGCATGCAGATAGAATAACAATAGAGCAATTATTGATGTCTAGTGAAAAAGAGGAATAGTCTAGAAGATCAATATGTGAAGTAGGGCTTCCCTGGTGGCGCAGTGGTTGAGAGTCCACCTGCCGATGTAGGGGACATGGGTTCGTGCCCCGATCTGGGAAGACCCCACATGCCGTGGAGCGGCTAGGCCCGTGAGCCATGGCTGCTGAGCCTGCGCGTCCGGAGCCTGTGCTCCGCAACGGGAGAGGCCACAACAGTGAGAGGCCCATGTACTGCAAAAAATTAAAAAAAAAAAAAAAGTGAGGTAATATTTCACAGCAACCGCACAGGGAGTAAAGTTTTCTAGTCAGCAGTTATAGAATTAGTGACTTTGGAAAGAAAGGCAGAAAATTCTTGATCTTCTTCTAACACCCTCTATTGCCAAAGCAGAACTTGATAGATTAGATAGATAGATAGATAGATAGATAGACAAAAACTTTGTCATTGGAAGTTAAAGAATGAATAATAAGATTAACCTGGTTCCTTTAGTTGAATTTTTTAGAAAGTAGGCAAGATCTTGTTATGACCTTCAAAAGGCAGTAATCAACAAGGTATCTCTTTGGTAACCTAACAAACCAAAATCTGTTAGTATTTATTACCACAACCAAATACCAATTTGTGGTATTTATTACCACAACCAAAAATCAATTCTGACCTCCACCACTTAGTTATAATTTTGAACCTACTGACTGTATATGCTGCTGCTTTAAAAACTGCACAAACACTATACATATAACAGTAAAAACTACAGAAAGTAACCACAGATAAATATAAAGCTATCATAAAAATAACTCATGATTATATCACCATTCTTAATTACACAACCATTCATAACATAAGAGAGAGATTGATTTAAAGGTGCTTTTTAAAATATAGTTTTTTGTAAAAATATAAGAATGACAATAAAAATATAGTTTTTGAAATCATAATTTACTTAATTTATTTGTTATCAGAATTTTCTCATTATCTTAGCTATGTTTTAAGACTATCTGCATATGATCTCATCAGATGACTTGATGAAATGAATGTAGCTAGTCACTTGATAATATATGTTATGTTGCTTTCAATTTTTACTATTCCAAATAATGATTAAACAATTTTTAGTATATTTGTACATATCATTATTTCTTTAGGATAATTCTTAGGAATGAAAGTACTACTTCAAAGCCTATAAATATTATTAAGGATTTTTATATATGTATTGCCTAACTTATCTTAAGAATAATTGCACTTATAATATTTTCTTGAAATAAAGTATTATTGTTCACTCCAACCAGTAGCTTATCTGTGTGCACATATTTTACAGTTCTGATAATACAAAACATTACAATATTTTAAACATTTTCCTATTTTGTAAACTACTTTACAGTTTCTTATTATTTAGTCTTTCCCATACTGTTGTATTTTTAGAGTTGGTGTTGCTCTAGAACATAAAGATACATTTCTTTTTTGGTATCAATAATAATTATAAAATGTCTTCTTTCACAGAAGAATTAAAAATAATTATAAGACAATTTATTAACCCATTCATTCTATTTTCAGTGCTTCACACTGTTCTAAAGATTACTTGGTCTAGCAGGTTATCAATATTATTTATGGATTTGTTTATGTTTGATTTTTTTCTGATTATTGATCATATATTCTTACCTCTTTGCCTGCCTAGTAATTTTTGATTGTATGCTCTACATTTTGAACATTACATTATTAGTTTCTGGATTGTGTTGTATTTCTTTAACTAGTATTATATACTTTGTTTTGATATGCAATTGAGTTACCAGCATACCTCACTTTACTGTGCTCTGCTTTACTGCACTTCACAGATGTTGCATTTTTAACAAATCAAAGGTTTGTGGCACCCCTGCCTTGTCAGATGACGGTTAGCATTTTTTATCAATAAAGCATTTTTAAATTAAGGTATGCACATTTTTTCTTAGACATAATGCTATTGCACATTTAATAGACTACAGTATAATCTAAACATAACTATTATATGTACTGGGAAGCCAAAAAATTCTTGTGACTCACTATTAGGTTGTCTGGAACCAAACCCACAATATCTCTGAGGTATGCCTATATTTGGAATCAGATGCTTTCCAGACTTGTTTTTCTACTTGGTTAAGGTAAAACCAGAGCGCTCTTTAGTCAGGTGATAATTTATCTCCTTATATAAGGTGATATCCTTTTGAGAACTCTATCAGATAATCCTGTATATTAAATGATCTTTCAACTCTGGCTGGAGGAAACAAAAATTATACCCATCCCTGTATGAACTCAAGAAATTATTTGGTTTATTACTTCCTGGTGTCTTTTTATTTTTCTTTTTCTTCCAGCCTTGGCTAGTCACTTCTCAATCATTCATAATTAATAGTCAGTTTAAACTTAGGGTGGCAACTCTTCAGATCTCTAATGCATTCTCCCTCTCTCAATTCTCTTTCAAGTTCCCTCTCACTTTCACTCTATCTATGCATGTGTCTGTGCATGCGTGTATGCATGGCTCCCGTTACTCTAGTAGTCTGTCCCACAAATTATGGGCAACTTAGTCTATCCAAAGTGTAATCTATTTTATTTTCTCCATTCACTGAGACTTCTGAGGTTAGTTTGGCTTTCTGCTCTCTCTGTTGTTGGCTGGAAACTACCTCCAGAAAGTAAGCTGTTGCAATTATAGAGTTTATCTCATTTGTTTTCCTTGTCTCAGGGTAACAGCAGTTATCCAATAAGTGAAAGCCATTGTTTCATATAGTTTTCTGGTTTCCAGTAGTTTAAAGTGGGAGGGTAAATCCAATTCCTGTTAATTATCATGGTCTGAAGTGAAAGTCTATACACTTTCTCCCTCTCTCTCTCTCTCTCCCTCTCTCTCTCTCTCCCTCTCTCTCTCT
>NW_006777322.1:323953-356453 GCF_000442215.2 Lipotes vexillifer | reverse complement strand
CAAGAGTCAGTTACTAAAGTCAAACGGAAACCAAATACACCTGGGCCAATATGCATCATTTCAAAACTGCTAGAGAGGACTGAGTTCTAGGTCCAAGGTGACATGTTAACAACTCAGGATAACCTAAAAAAGTTGGAATAAAGGTGAAAAAAAAATCCTGAGTACCAGGACAATACCACAGACACTTTTAGCAAGCACTTTTAGTTTTTTAAATAAGTTGAATTTTAATAAAATATTACAATTCCTTTTATTTCATCTGATATAATTCTAGAAAAAAAATTATATATTGGCATTCTGCAGCAGTACGGACCAGCAGGACACAGGTCTGGTGCATCTCTGTGGGACAGTATGTCTGGTGCTCTCCACCGCTGCCCACCCTGCCCGGGATGCAAGCATCGTCTCCAGTGCAAGAAGCCGGAGCTTCTGTTTGGCTTTGACTAAAAAAGAATTTAGCCTATATGTACTGCTTTAACCACTGGAAGAATGACAGATGACATAGATGTGCTTTGAGATGTGTGGTTTAGATGAATTCCAATTTGCTTCACCCTTTATCAGGATGAGATAAATGAATGGGAGGCAGAACCATATTACGCATTATCTAACTGGTTTGCTATTTGATCTTCTTGTGTCAAGTTCAGCTCTTCCTTGGAACATCACAGTACATTTTAAGTCGTGTGGCTGACAGGGTCTTGGTGCTCTGGCTGGGTGTCAGGCCTGAGCCTCTGAGGTGGGAGAGCCGAGTTCAGGACATTGGACCTCCAGACCTCCTGGCCCCTTGTAATATCAATTGGCAAGAGCTCTCCAGAGATCTCCATCTCAACGCTAAGACCCAGCTCCACTCAACGGCAAGCAAGCTCCAGTGCTGGATACCTCCTGCCAAAAAACTAGCAAGGCACGAACACAATCTTACACATTAGCAGAGAGGAAGCCGGGAATCATAATTTCACAGAGACCCCAAAACACACCACGGGACATTGTCCTGCCCACCAGAAAGACAAGATCCAGCCACATCCACCAGAACAAAGGCACCAGTCCCCTAGATCAGGAATCCTACACAACCCATTGAACCAACCTTACCCACTGTGGGCAGACACCAAAAACAATGGGAACTACGAACCTACAGCCTGCAAAAAGGAGACCCCAAACACAGGAAGTTAAGCAAAACGAGAAGACAGAGAAATACACAACAGATGAAGGAGCAAGGTAAAAACCCACCCGACCAAACGAATGAAGAGGAAATAGGCAGCACACCTGAGAAAGAATTCAGAGTAATGATAGTAAAGAGCAAACAAACAATGATGAACTAAAGAGCAAACAAACAATGATGAACAAAGAGCAAACTAAAGAGCAAACAAACAATGATGAACAATACAATAAATGAAATTTAAAATTCTCTAGAAGGAACCAATAGCAGAATAACTGAGGTAGAAAAACGGATAAGTGACCTGGAAGATAAATAGTGGAAATAACTACTGCAGAGTAGACAAAAGAAAAAAGAATGAAAAGGATTGAGGACAATATCAAAGACCTCTGGGAAAACACTAAATGCAACAGCATGCGAATTATAGGAGTCCCAGAAGAAGAAGAGAAAAATGAAGGGACTGAGAAAATATTTGAAGAGATTATAGTTGAAAACTTCCCTAATATGGGAAAGGAAATAGTCAATTAAGTCCAGAAAGCGCAGAGAGTCCCAAGGAGAAACACGCCAAGACACATATTAGTCACACTATCAAAAATTAAATACAAAGAAAAAATATTAAGTCAGGATGGGAAAAGCAACAACTAAAATACAAGGCAATCCCCATAAGGTTAAGAGCTGATGTTTCAGCAGAAACTCTGCAAGCCAGAAGGGAGTGGAAGGATATATTTAAAGTGATGAAAGGGAAAAACCTACAACCAAGATTACTCTACCCAGAAAGGATCTCATTCAGATTTGACAGAAAACTTTTTAAAAACCTTTAAGGACAAGCAAAAGCTAAGAGAATACAGCACCACCAAACTAGCTTTACAACAAATGCTAAAGGAACTTCTCTAGGCAGGAAACACAAGAGAAGGAAAAGACCTATAATAACAAACCCAAAACAATTCAGCAAATGGTAATAGGAACATACATATTGATAACTACCTTAAAGGTAAATGGATTAAATGCTCCAACCAAAAGACATAATATGGCTGAATAGACACAAAAACAAGACCCATATATATGCTGTCTTCAAGAGACCCACTCCAGACCTAGGGACACATACAGACTGAAAGTGATGGGATGGAAAAAGATATTCCATGCAAGTGGAAATCAAAAGAAAGCTGGAGTAGCAATTCTCATATCAAACAAAATAGACATTAAAATAAAGACTATTACAAGAGACAAAGAAGGACACTACATAATGATCAAGAAATCAATGCAAGAAGAAGATATAACAAGTGTAAATATTTATGCACCCAACATAGAAGCACCTCAATACATAAGGTAAATGCTAACAGCCATAAAAGGGGAAATTGACAGTAACACAATAAAAGTAGGGTACTTTAACACCCCACTTTCACCAATGGACAGATAATCCAAAATGAAAATAAATAAGGAAACATAAGCATTAAATGATACATTAACAAGATTGATATTTACAGGACATTCCATCCAAAAACAACAACATACACTTTCTTCTCAAGTGCTCATGGAACATTCTCCAGGATAGATCACATCTTGGGTCATAAATGAAGCCTTTGTAAATTTAAGAAAATTGAAATTATATCAGGTATCTTTTCTGACCACAACACTATAAGACTAGGTATCAATTACAGGAAAAAAGATGTAAAAACTGCAAACCCATGGAGGCTAAACAATATGATACTAAATAACTCAGAGATCACTGAAGAAATCAAAGAGGAAATCAAAACTTACCTAGAAACAAATGACAATGAACACAAGACAACCAAAAACCTATGGGATGCAGCAAAAGCAGTTCTCAGAGGGAAGTTTACAGCAGTACAATTCTAACTCAAGAAACAAGAAACATCTCAGATAAACAACCTAACATTACACCTAAAGCAATCAGAGAAAGAACAAAAGAAAACTTCTCAAAGTTAGCAGAAAGAAAGAAATCATAAAGATGAGATAAGAAATAAATGAAAAAGAAATGAAGGAAATGATAGCAAAGATCAGTAAAACTAAAAGCTGGTTCATCGAGAAGATAAACAAAATTGATAAACCATTTGCCAGACTCATCAAGAAAAAAAGGGAAAAGACTCAAATCAATAGAATTAAAAATGAAAAAGGACAAGTAACAACGGACATTGCAGAAATACAAAGGATCATGAGAGATTACTACAAACAACTATATGGCAATAAAATGAACAACCTGGCAGAAATGGACACATTCTTAGAAAAGAACAACTTTCCGAGACTGAACCAGGAAGAAATAGAAAACATAAACAGACCAATCACAAGCACTGAAATTGAAACTGTGATTAAAAATCTTCCAACAAAAACCTAGGACCAGATGGCTTCACAGGTGAATTCTGTCAAACATTTAGAGAAGAGCTAACACCTATCCTTCTCAAACTCTTCTAAAATATGGTAGAGGGAGGAACACTCCCAAACTCATTCTACAAGGCCACCACCACCTTCATACCAAGACCAGACAGAGATGTCACAAAAAAAGAAAACTACAGGCCAATAACATTGATGAACATAGATGCAAAAATCCTCAACAAAATACTGGCAAAAAGAATTCAGCAGCACGTTAAAAGGATCATGCACTGTGATCAACTGGAGTTTATCCCATGAGTGCCAGGATTCTTCATTATGCACAAATCAATCAATGTAATACACCATATTAACAAATTGAAGGATAAAAACCATATGATCACCTCAATAGATGCAGAAAAAGCTT
Organism: Lipotes vexillifer; assembly: GCF_000442215.2. Taxonomy (NCBI): domain Eukaryota; kingdom Metazoa; phylum Chordata; class Mammalia; order Artiodactyla; family Lipotidae; genus Lipotes; species Lipotes vexillifer. The sequence continues at coordinate 352,563 of NW_006777322.1, read as the reverse complement.
TTGACAAAATTCAACACCCATTAATGATAAAAAACTTCCAGAAAGTAGGCAGAGAGGGAACTTACCTCAACATGATAAAGGCCATATATGACAAACCCACAGCCAACATTGTTCTCAATGGCGAAAAACTGAATCCATTACCACTAAGATTACAAACAAGATAAGGTTGCCCACTCTCACCACTATTATTTAATATAGTTTTGGAAGTTTTAGCCACAACAATCAGAGAGGACAAAGAAATAAAAGGAATCCAAATGGGAAAAGAAGAAGTAAAACTGTCACTGTCACTGTTTGCAGATGACATGATACTGCACATAGAGAATCCTAGAGATCTACCAGAAAACTTATAGAGCTAAGCAATGAATTTGCTAAAGTAGCAGGATACAAAATTAATGGACAGAAGTTGCTTGCATTCCTATACACTAATGATGAAAAATCTGAAACAGAAATTAAGGAAACGCTCCCATTTAACAATACAACAAAAAGAATAAAATACCTAGGAATAAACCTACCTAGGAGACCAAAGCCCTGCATGCACAAAACTATCAGACACTGATGAAAGAAATAAAAGACAATAAAAACAGAAGGAGAGATATAACATGTTTTTGGATTGGAAAAATCAACATTGTGAAAATGACTATACTACCAAAAGCAGTCTACAGATTCAATGCAATCCCTATCAAAATACCAATGGCAATTTCAAAAGGACTAGAACAAAAAATTTCACAATTTGTATGGAAACACAAAAGACCTCTAACAGCCAAAGCAATATTCATAAAGAAAAACAGAACTAGGGGAATTGGGCTCCAGGACTTCAGACTATACTACAAACCTACAGTAATCAACACAGTATGGTACTGACACAAAAACAGAAATATAGTTCAATGGAACAGGATAGAAAGCCCAGAGATAACCCCATGCACATATGGTTCCCTTATCTTTGATAAAGGAGGCAAGAATATACAATGGAGAAAAGACAGCTTCTTCAATAAGTGGTGCTGGGAAAACTGGACAGCTACACATAAAAGAATGAAATTAGAAAATTCCCTAACACCATACACAAAAATAAACTCATAATGGATTAAAGACCTAAATGTAAGGTTAGACAATATTAAACTCTTAGAGGAAAACATAGGCAGAACACTCTATAACATAAATCACAGCAAGATCCTTTTTGACCCACCTCCTAGAGAAATGGAAATAAAAACAAAAATTAACAAATGGGACCTAATGAAACTTAAAAGCTTTTTCACAGCAAAGGAAACCATAAACAAGACAAAAAGACAACCCCCAAATATGTGCAAATGAAACAACTGACAAAGGATTAATCTCCAATATATACAAGCAGCTCATGCAGCCCAATATCAAAAAACAAACAACCCAATCCAAAAATGGGCAAAAGACCTAAATAGACATTTATCCAAAGAAGATATACCAATTTCCAACAAACATATGAAAGGATGCTCAACATCACTAATCATTAGAGAAATGCAAATCAAAACTACAATGAGGTATCACCTCACACCAGTCACAATAGCCATCATCAAAAAATCTACAAACAATAAATTCTGGAGAGGGCATGGAGAAAAGGGAACTCTGTTGCAGTGTTGGTGGGAATGTAAATTGATAGAGCTACTATGGAGAACAGTATGGAGGTTCATTAAAAAACTAAAAATAGAACTACCATACAACCCAGAAATCTCACTACTGGGCATATACCCTGAGAAAACCATAATTCAAAAAGAGTCATGTATCACAATGTTCACTGCACCTCTATTTACAATAGCCAGGACATGGAAGCAACCTAAGTGTCTATTGACAGATGAATGGATAAAGAAGATGTGGCACATATACACAATGGAATATTACGCAGCCATAAAAAGAAACGAAGTTGAGTTATGCGTGGTGAGGTAGATGGACCTAGAGTCTGTCATACAGAGTGAAGTAAGTCAGAAAGAGAAAAATAGATACCGTATACTAACACATATATATGGAATCTAAAAAAAAAAAAGAAAAAGAAAATGGTCAGAAGAACCTAGGGGCAAGACGGGAATAAAGATGCAGACCTACTAGAGAATGGACTTGAGGATACGGGGAGGGGGAAGGGTAATCTGGGGCAAAGCGAGAGAGTGACATGGACATATATACACTACCAAACCTAAAACAGATAGCTAGTGGGAAGCAGCCGCATAGCACAGGGAGATAAGCTCAGTGCTTTGTGACCACCTAGAGGGGGGAATAGAGAGGGTGGGAGGGAAATGCAAGAGGGAGGGGATATGGGGATATATGTATATGTATAGCTGACTTACTTTGTTATACAGCAGAAACCAACATAACACTGTAAAGCAATTATACTACAGTAAAGATGTTTAAAAAAAATTTTTAAGGCAGTATTTTGATATGGAAATATATAATTCTTTGCAATTTCACCCTTTTCAGTGTCTACATAGGACAAATTGAATTAGAAATGTGAAAAGATTTCTCCTGTCATCTCCATTATCCAGAATATATGTTAATAGAATTAAATCACACGCAAACCCTTACAAATCAATAATAGAGGGAAAATACTCAGTGACAAAGAGAAATAACCCAGCTGAGAAATATACAAAGGATCTGAATGGACATTTCTTGAAAGAAGATTTACAAATGGCCAATAAGCAAATGAAAACAATATTATTAGTCTTTAGGAAAATGCAAATCAAAAGCCCAGGTGGCGCAGTGGTTGAGAGTCCACCTGCCGATGCAGGGGACACAGGTTCATGCCCCAGTCCGGGAAGATCCCACATGCCGCGCAGCGGCTGGGCCCATGAGCCATGGCCGCTGAGCCTGCGCGTCCGGAGCCTGTGCTCCGCAACGGGAGAGGCCACAACAGTGATAGGCCCGCATACTGAAAAAAAAAAAAAAAAAAAGCCACAATAAGATATCACTTAATACCCACTGGGATGGCTATAATAATAATAATAAAGACAAGTTATCACAACCATTGGTGAGAATGTGGAGAAATTTGTATCTTTTATACACTGTTGTTGGGCATGCAAAAAGGTACAGCCACTTATGGAAACAGTCTGTTCCTCAAAACGTTAAAATGAGAGTAATCACATGACCCAGCAACTCCACTCCTAGGTTTATGATCTAGACAGCCTTAAGTTTCCCTTCAGCTTGACTAAAACTTAGGCAGGTTTCTTCCTGACTATAGCCCACTGACCTCCGTTTTCTTAAGAGCATTTACTTTAGAAAATGTTTAACTATACAATATTTCTCTGTTCTTTTGCAATGCAAACCTTCTACCAGCCCTGACCAGTTTTAGAATTCAGTAATATCTTTCTGAACAATGTGGGAGCCATTCCTGTGAAATGTAATAATCTAAGAAGGTAGCTGCCCCTATCTCCCAGTACCTGTGGGACTGAAAGAGCTTTACTTTCTATTTTTTTATTTAAATTTTTATTTATTTTATATTGATGGATGGTTGATGTACCATATGATGTAAGTTACAGGTATACAATATAGTACTTCACAGTTTTTTGATTAAACTCCATTTATAGTTACTATAAAATACTGGCTATATTCCCCGTGTTGTACAATATATTGTTGTAGCTTATTTTATTTTCTATTTATTTATTTTTTGAATTTTATTTTATTTACCTTTTTATACAGCAGGTACTTATTAGTCATCCATTTTTTACACATCAGGGTATACATGTCAATCCCAATCTCCCAATTCATCACACCACCACCCCAACGTGCCACCACCTTCCCCCCTTGGTGTCCATAAGTTAGCTCTCTACATCTGAGTCTCAATTTCTTCCCTGTAAACCAGTTCATCTGTACCATTTTTCTAGGTTCCAAATATATGCATTAATATATGATATTTGTTTTTCTCTTTCTGACTTACTTCACTGTGAATGACAGTCTCTAGATTCATTCATGTCTCTACAAATGACCCAATTTCATTCCATTTTATGGCTGAATAATATTCCATGTACCACATCTTCTTTATCCATGCATCTGTCGATGGGCATTTAGGTTGCTTCCATGACCTGGCTATTGTAAATAGTGCTGCAGTGAACACCAGGGTGCATGTGTCTTTTTGAATTATGGTTCTCTATGGGTATATGCCCAGCAGTGGGATTGCTGGGTCATATGGTAATTCTATTTTTAGCTTTTGAAGGAACCTCCAGACTGTTCTCCATAGTGGCTTTATCAATTTACATCCTCACCAACAGTGCAAGAAAGTTCCCTTTTCTCCACACCCTCTCCAGCATTTGTTGTTTGAAGATTTTCTGATGATGCCCATACTAAACGGTGTGAGGTGATACCTCATTGTAGTTTTGATTTGCATTTCCCTAATAATTAGTGATGTTGACCAGCTTTTCATGTGCTTCTTGGCTATCTGTATGTCTTTGGAGAAATGTCTATTTAGGTCTTCTGCCAATTTTTGGATTTTTTTTTTTTTTAAATATTGAGCTGCATAAGCTTTTTGTATATTTTGGAGATTAATCCTTTGTCCGTCGATTCGTTTGCAAATATTTTCCCCATTCTGTGAGTTGTCTTTTCGTCTTGTTTGTAGTTTCCTTTGCAAAAGCTTTTTTTTTTTTTTTTTTTTTTTTCTTGCGTTATGCGGGCCTCTCACTGTTGTGGCCTCTCCCATTTGCGGAGCACAGGCTCCGGACGCGCAGGCTCAGCGGCCATGGCTCACGGGCCCAGCCGCTCCGCGGCATGTGGGATCCTCCCGAAACGGGGCACGAACCCGCGTCTCCTGCATTGGCAGGCGGACTCTCAAGCACTGCGCCACCAGGGAAGCCCCTTGCAAAAGCTTTTAAGGTTCATTAATTCCCATTTGTTTAGTTTTGTTTTTATTTCCATTACTCAAGGAGGTGGATCAAAAAAGATCTTGCTGTGATTAATGTCAAAGAGTTTTCTTCCTTTGTTTTCCTCTAAGAGTTTTATAGTGTCCGGTCTTACATTGAGGTCTCTAATCCATTTTGAGTTTATTTTTGTGTATGGTGTTAGGGGGTGTTCTAATTTCATCCTTCTACATGTAGCTGTCCAGTTTTCCCAGCACCACTTATTGAAGAGACTATCTTTTATCCATTGTATATCCTTGCCTGCTTTGTCATAGATCAGTTGAGCATAGGTGCGTGGGTTTATCTCTGGGCTTCCTATCTTGTTCCATTGATCTATATTTCTGTTCTGGTGCCAGTACCATATTGTCTTCATTACTGTAGCTTTGTAGTATAGTCTGAAGTCAGGGAGTCTGATTCCTCCAGGTCCGTTTTTTTCCCCTCAAGACTGCTTTGGCTATTTGGGGTCTTTTGTGTCTCCATACAAATTTTAAGATTTTTTATTCTAGTTCTGTAAAAAATGTCATTGGTAATTTGATAGGGATTGCATTGAATCTGTAGATTGCTTGGGTAGTATAGTCATTTTCACAATATTGATTCTTCTAATCCAAGAACATGGTATATCTTTCCAACTGTTGGTATCATCTTTAATTTTTTTCAACAGTGTCTTATAGTTTTCTGCATACAGGTCTTTTGTCTCCCTAGGTAGTCTTATTCCTAGGTATTTTATTATTTTTGTTGCAATGGTAAATGGGAATTTTTCCTTCATTTCTCTTTCAGATTTTTCATCATGTGTGTATAGGAATGCAAGAGATTTCTGTGCATTAATTTTGTATCTGGCAACTTTACCAAATTCATTGATTAGCTCTAGTAGTTTTCTGGTGGCATCTTTAGGATTCTCTATGTATAGTATCATGTCATCTGCAAACAGTGACCGTTTTACTTCTTCTTTTCCAATTTGTATTCCTTTTATTTCTTTTTCTTCTCTGATTGCCGTGGCTAGGACTTCCAAAACTATGTTGAATAATAGTGCTGAGAGTGGACATCTTTGTCTTCTTCCTGATCTAAGAGGAAATACGTTCAGTTTTTCACCATTGAGAATGATGTTTGCTGTGGGTTTGTTTTATATGGCCTTTATTATGTTGAGGTAGGTTCCCTCTATGCCCTCTTTCTGGAGAGTTTTTATCATAAATGGGTGTGGAATTTTGTCAAAAGCTTTTTCTGCATCTATTGAGATGATCATATGGCTTTTATTCTTCAATTTGTTAATATGGTGTATCACATTGACTGATTTGTGTATATTAAAGAATCCTTGCATCCTTGGGATAAATCCCACTTTATCATGGTGTAGGATCCTTTTAATGTGCTGTTGGAATCTGTTTGCTAGTATTTTGTTGAGGATTTTTGTATCTATATTCATCAGTGATATTGGGCTGCAATTTTCTTTTTTTGTAGTACCTTTGTCTGGTTTTGGTATCAGGGTGATGGTGGACTCATAGAATGAGTTTGGGAGTGTTCCTTCTTCTGCAAATTTGGAAGAGTTTGAGAAGGATGGGTGTTAGGTCTTCTCTAAATGTTTGATAGAATTCACCTATGAAGCCATCTGGTCCTGCACTTTTGTTTGTTGGAAGATTTTTAATCACAGTTTCAATTTCATTACTTGTGATTGGTCTGTTCATATTTTCTATTTCTTCCTGGTTCAGTGTTGGAAGGTTACACCATTCTAAGAATTTGTCCATTTCTTTCAGGTTGTCCATTTTATTGGCATAGACTTGCTTGTAGTAGTCTCTTAGGATGCTTTGTATTTCTGTGGTGTGTTGTAACTTCTCCTTTTTCATTTTTAATTCTATTGATTTGAATCTTTTCCCTTTTTTTCTTGATGAGTCTGGCTAATCGTTTATCAATTTTGTTTATCTTCTCAAAGAACCATCTTTTAGTTTTATTGATCTTTGCTATTGTTTTCTTTGTTCCTATTTCATTTATTTCTGCTGTGACCTTATGATTCCCTTTCTTCTTCTAACTTTTGGTTTTGTTTGTTTTTCTTTCTCTAGTTCATTTAGGTGTAAAGTTGGATTATTTATTTTTGTTTCTTGAGGTAGGCTTGTATAGCTATAAACTTCCCTGTTAGAACTGCTTTTGCTGCATCCCATAGATTTTGGATGGTCATGTTTTCATTGTCATTTGTCTCTATGTTTTTTTGATTTCCTCTTTGATTTCTTCAGTGATCTCTTGGTTATTTAGTAACATATTGTTTAGCTTCCATGTGTTTGTGTGTTTTACATTTCTTTTCCCTGTAACTGATTTCTAATCTCATAGTGTTGTGGTCAGAAAAGATGCTTGAAATGATTTCAATTTTATTAAATTTACTGAGGCTTGATTTGTGACCCAAGATGTGATCCTGGAGAATGTTCCATGCACACTTGAGAAGAAAGTGTAATCTGCTGTTTTTGGATGGAATGTCCTATAAATATCAATTACATTTATCTGGTCTATTGTGTCACTTAAAGCTTGTGTTTCCATATTAATTTTCTGTTTGGATGATCTGTCCATTGTGTAAATGAGATGTTAAAGTACCCCACTATTATTGTGCTACTGTCGATTTCCTCTTTTATAGCTGTTAGCAGTTGCATAATGTATTGAAGTGCTCCTATGTTGGGTGCATATATATTTATAATTGTTATATCTTCTTCTTGGATTGATCCATTGATCACTATTGTAGTGTCCTTCCTTGTCTCTTGTAACAGTCTTTATTTTAAAGTATATTTTACCTGATATTAGTATTGCTACTCCAGCTTTCTTTTGATTTGCATTTGCATGGCATATCTTTTCCCCCCTCACTTCAGTCTGTATGTCTCCCTCAATCTGAAGTGTGTCTCTTGTAGATAGCATATATATGGGTCTTATTTTTGTATCCATTCAGCAAGCCTGTGTCTTTTGGTTGGTGCATTTAATCCATTCGCGTTTAAGGTAATTCTCGATATGTATGTTCCTATGACCATTTCCTTAATTGTTTTGGGTTTGTTTTTGTAGGTCATTTTCTTGTCTTGTGTTTCCCAGTTAGAGAAGTTCCTTTAGCATTTGTTGTAGAGCTGGTTTGGTGGTGCTGAATTCTCTTAGCTTTTGCTTGTCTGTAAAGCTTTTGATTTCTGCGTGGAATCTGAATGAGATCCTTGCTGGGTAGAGTAATCTTGGTTGTAGTTTCGTCCCTTTCATCACTTTAAGTGTATCATGCCACTCCCTTCTGGCTTGTAGAGTTTCTGCTTAGAAATCAGCTGTTAACCTTATGGGGGTTCTCTTGTATGTTATTTGTCGTTTTTCCCTTGCTGCTTTCAATAATTTTTCTTTGTCTTTAATTTTTTCTAATTTGATTACTATGTGTCTCAGCATGTTTCTCCTTGGGTTTATCCTGTATGGGACTCTCTACACTTATTGGACTTGGGTGGCTATTTCCTTTGTCATGTTAGGGAAGTTTTCGGCTATAATCTGTTCAAATATTTTCTCTGGTCCTTTCTCTCTCTCTCTTCTCCTTCTGGGACCCCTATAATGTGAATATTGTTGCTTTTAATGTTGTTCCAGAGGTCTCTTAGGCTGTCTTCATTTCTTTTCATTCTTTTAGCTTTATTCTGTTCTGTGGCAGTGAATTCCACAATTTTGTCTTCCCAGTCACTTATCTGTTCTTCTGACTCAGTTATTCTGCTATTGATTCCTTCTAGTGTATTTTTCATTTCAGTTATTGTATTGTTGATCTCTGTTTGTTTGTTCTTTAATTTTTCTAGGTCTTTGTTAAACATTTCTTGCATCTTCTCGATCATTGCCTACATTCTTTTTCCCAGGTCCTGGATCATCTTTGCTATCATTATTCTGAATTCTTTTTCTGGAAGGTTGCCTATCTCCACTTCATTTAGTTGTTTTTCTGGGGTTTTATCTTGTTCCTTCATCTGGTACATAGCCCTCTGCCTTTTCATGTTGTCTATCTTTCTATGAATGTGTTTTTTTTTTTCCCCCCACAGGCTGCAGGACTGTAGTTCTTCCTGCTTCTACTGTCTGCCCTCTGGTGGATGAGGCTATGTAAGAGGCGTGTGCAAGTTTCCTGATGGGAGGGCCTGTTGGTGGGTAAAGCTGGCTGTTGCTTTGGTGGGAAGAGCTCAGTGAAACTTTAATCCACTTGTCTGATGATGGGTGGGTCAAAAAAGATCTTGCTGTGGTTTATGTCAAAGAGTGTTTTTCCTCTAAGAGTTTTATAGTGTCTGGTCTTACATTTAGGTCTTCAATCCACTTTGAGTTTATTTTTGTGTGTCATGTTAGGGAGTGTTCTAATTTCATTCTTTTACATGCAGCTGTCCCGTTTTCCCAGAACCACCTATTGAAGAGGCTGTCTTTTCTCCATTGTATGTTCTTGCCTCCTTTGTTGTAAATTAGGTGACCATATGTGTTTGGGTTCATGTCTGGGCTTTCTATCCTGTTTCATTGACCTATATTTCTGTTTTTTTGTGCCAGGACCATACTGTCTTGGTTACTGTAGCTTTGTGGTATAGTTTGAAGTCGGGGAGCCTGATTCCTCTAGCTCCGTTTTTCTTTCTCAAGATTGCTTTTGCTATTCGGCATGTTTTGTGTTTCCATATGAATTGTAAAATTTTTTGTTCTAATTCTGTGAAGAATGTTATTGGTAGTTTGATAGGGATTGCACTGAATCTGTAGATTACTTTGGGTAATATAGTCATTTTCACAATATTGATTCTTCCAATCCAAGAACATAGTATATCTCTCCATCTGTTGGTATCTTCTTTAATTTCTTTCAACAGTGTTTAATAGTTTTCTGAGTACAAGTCTTTTGCCTCCTTAAGTTGGTTTTTTCTTAGGTATTTTATTCTTTTTGTTGCAATGGTAAATGGGATTGTTTCCTTAATTTTTCTTTCTGATTTTTCATTGTTAGTGTATAGGAATGCCAGAGATTTCTTTGCATAAATTTTGTATCCTGAAACCTTTCCAAATTCATTGATTAGTTCTACTAGTTTTCTGGTGGTAACTTTACATTTTTCTATGTACAGTATCATCTGCAAACAGTGACAGTTTTACTTCTTCTTTTCTAATGTGTATTCCATTTATTTCTTTTTCTTCTCTGATTGCCATGGTTGGACTTCCAAAACTATGTTGAATAAGAGTGGTGAGAGTGGACATCCTTTTCTTGTTCCTGATCTTAGTGGAAATGCTTTCACCACTGAGTATGATGTTTGTTGTGGGTTTGTCATAGATGGCCTTTATTATGTTGAGGTAGGTTCCCTCTATGCCCATTTTCTAGAGTTTTTCTTTTTTTTTTAATCAGAAATCAGTGTTGAATTTTTTCAAAAGCTTTTTCTGCATCTATTGAGATGATCATATGGTTTTTATTCTTCAATTTGTTAATATGATGTATCACATTGATTGATTTGCATATATTGAAGCATCCTTACATCCCTGGGAAAAATTCCACTTGATCATGGTTTATGATCCTTTTAATATGTTGTTGGATTTTGTTTGCTAGTATTTTGTTCATGATTGTTGCATCTATGTTCATCAGTGATATTGGTCTATAATTTTCTTTTTTGGTGATATCTTTATTGGTTTTGGTATCAGGGTGATGGTGGCCTCATAGAATGAGTGTGGGATTGTTCCTCCCTCTACAATTTTTTGGAAGAGTTTGAGAAGGATAGGTGTTAGCTCTTCTCTAAATGTTTGACAGAATTCGCCTGTGAAGACATCTGGTCCTGGACTTCTGTTTGCTGGAAGATTTTTAATCACAGTTTCAATTTCATTACTTGTGATAGGTCTGTATTAGATATTATTAAAAAATTATTATTAATTTGGTTAAGCGTGATAAAGTGATTTTGGTTATGCTGTAAAATACTCTTATCTGTTCATTATATATATGGAAATATTTATGGGTGAAATGATGATACCTAAGATTTGTCTTTCAATACTTCAACAACAACAACACAAGTAAAAGCAGTAGGGTAGATATGGGTAAAAGAAGATTGGCAACATGGCATTAATTCTTGAAGGTTGATATAGAAATGTGGATATTCTTTTTAGCTATTCTTTATAGTATTCTTTTTTCCTATGTTTGACAATTTCCATTAAAAATTGAGGCTATTTGAGGCTATTTTTTAGATTTAGTATTTATTCTCAAGTTATTTGGAGAAAGAAAAGCAATCATTTTTTTCTTTATCTTTCTTTTATCAATCTTTCTTTATTTTAATAAATTCTGAAAATGAGAATTTTGTTTTCAATTTGTTTTTGTTCTTAGAGGATATAATTAATTGCAGACTTAAGTTCCTTTCAAAAATCTTGGGTCTAGTTTGTATGAGATAAATTCAATTGAACACTTAAAGATTTCCCTAGTGTGTGTGAGAGATAATGAGAGGAAGAGAGGGAGAGGGAGAAGGGGAGAGGGGAAGAGAGGGAGGAAGGGAGGACGAGAGAGAGGAATAGAAACTGAGATTATTATAGATTTTTATTATATAATCAGTATATGCTACACAATGGAAATTATTCATGGGGAAATTTGCACTGGGAAGTACATTTAAGAAAATAGCAAAAGGTCTACAAAAGAAATTGAATAATTAATCAACATATTTATCCTTTCTGGATGAAAGGGTGAAAATAAACAAACAAATCCACGTAATGAGAGTAACCAAGGATTAGCCTTATAAATCCACAATTAATGTTTTCTGTCTCTACTGACTTCATTTAGTTCCTTCAATAACACACTAGATTTTCTCAGATTTCAAGAACACTTACTACCATGGAGGAATTACTCATGTGTTAAGTGTACATGTAGAAGAATCAAGTCAGCATCTTAATGGTAAAATTGTGTGTAGTGTAACATAGTAATATCACAGAGACATGTATTTTTTTTTCATGGAAGTATTTTAAGGGAACAGATATGCTGGACACTAGACATTTAAAATAGTCAAAAAAAAAAATCAAAGCAAAGAGAAGAATACAAGCAATTGGTTTTTTATTCTTTCTTTAAAGAAAAAAAACATGATGAGAACTAGTATTTAAATAAACTGAGGCCGTGCTGTACCTTAGGCAAAATTCTCAGATCAAAGCTCCCTATACCAAACTCTAGTTTATAGCCCTGCAATAACTGATTCAGTTTTCTTAGAAGACTTACATACTCTCTGCCTCAGTTTCCCCTCCTGTAAAAGGTGGTAATCCCTGCATGTGAAATTCGAATATCAAGTGACAAACCAGAAAATTATTTGAGGTTTTATGATAAAGTTATTCTGCAAACTTCCAATTATTTATAAATCATTTGAAAATGGTTTGTACTAACACTTAAAACACTAAACTTCTAACAGCATGAATCATAAATGCAAAACAATTTTATTTATTCATGTTTTGGGTTTAGTTATATTACTCCATCAGTTAGTCAGCAGTATTCATTATGTTAATTTAAGAATAGTTAAATATATTATCGATTTGTATATGATATATGCCAAATGCTGAATGAAAATTTAAGTAATCTGTATTTTTCTTCCTTAGTTTTTAGATATTTATGGCAAACAGACTTACCAGGGCTGTAACACTCAGCAAATATTGTTTATATTAAAAAATCAAATAAGAAAACTTGACGAACACTTTATTTTTTGACATCTTTATTGGAGTATAATTGCTTTACAATGGTGTGTTAGTTTCTGCTTTATAACAAAGTGAATCAGCTATATATATACATATATCTGCATATCTCCTCCCTCTGGAATCGCCCTCCCACACTCCCTATCCCACATGGACATATATACACTACCAAATGAACACATGGTTTTAATAAGATATTTGAGATATACATTACTGAACTTCACTATAAATTTTCACCTAGTGAGACATTAATGAGCTCTCCAGTGTAATGGTCCCTGCCTGTCAATCTAAACATTAAGGATCTGCATAAAGAAACCATAATGTCATATTCTGAGCATCTTGTAGAACTGACACATATATACACACATATATACATATATATATATACATACATATATATATATATATATATATATATATATACAGTACAATATATATCTTGTACTTTGAGAGACTTTGGAAAAGACACTAAGATTTAAAATATCAGACTTAAGCAATTACTATCTACAAGGCTTGGTTATTCATTTAACTTCTTTGAACCTCCCTCATTTTCCTTATTGATGTAACAACAATTGAAATTGATGAAATGGAGATTTGCTGAACCTACTTCACACTGTTGTGGTGAAGGTCTTTGAAATCCATGTGAAAGTCTTTAAAAAAGAATTATACTTTATATATTGCAAAGGATGGTTATTGCATTTTCCATTGTAATTTGGCAGAACTATACTGGAGAATTTATTGTGAAAGTATATTAAATCTATATTACTATGATGATATTTTTACTTTGTATGGGAATCCTGTGACTAGTTTCCTGAGATGAGTATCATGGAGAGGCCATGATATATTTACTAAACACATCATAGTCTAGCGCAATGGATAATGATAATTGTGTGTTTGCTTAAAGATCCTTCATTTTTCACCCCCCCAAAAAACTAACTGAAAATTATCAGAAGAAGCTACCTCACAATTTAATTAAATAAATGTATAAAATAACTACTGAATCAATGCTTGTAGATAAATATCTACTGGCTAGGAAAGAATATATGTGGACACTGTCTATATTTTATTTCTCTGAGAAACATGTCCCAAGTTAGAAAAATGTTAGGAAATAATCAGTTATTTTTCATAAATGACATTCCAGGTTTATTTCTTTGAGCATATAATAATTATTATGCATTATATTTTAATTTTACTTAATAATTATTATTTAACATATAGTCATAATTATAATAACATTAAAACTGCCAATATATGTGACAGGCCAAAAAATATATGTGTTTTAAGTATTGTTCATTTATCCTCATAATCTGCATTATTATTTTTTGGTTTTCTTTTTCTTTTCTTTCTTTCTCTCTCTCTCTCTCTTAGGTGAGTTAAATAACCCACCTAAGGTCACAGCTACTAAGTAAAGAAGCTAAAAATCAAACCCAGGAAATCTGACTTTGCAGCTTAGGTTCTTTCAATTACATACTCTATAACAGAGAGACAAATAGTTGGATAGATCAAGAGATTCACAGATGATTGATAGATCATACATACACACATATATACATGCATAGAAAAAGTAAAAATATCACAGAAGTTATATCAAATACTACATCCTAGAATTAAATATAAATGCTAAATTTTCTATTATAAGATTTTAATAGAAAAAGATACAAACAGGAAGTTGAAAATTATTTGATGAAATTAAAAAACAAGTTTTGTTAAATCATTCTTGCAATTTAAAGATAGACACAAATTAGTTTGGTCCATTTTATTATTATGCTGTTATGTATGATTTAATAATACATCATATATAATTTTTCTATCTTTATGAGATTAGTTCATAATGCTTGCATGTGTGAATCTACCCATATGTACACATTCTTTGGTGGGTTTTACCAGTATCAGTACAATATCATAACCTATATCACATAAATTTCTATCCCTACTATATACTTGCTAGTCACTATTTATCAGGCCTAACATTAAACATTTAAGTTTATATTCATTTTTCATTCTCCCCCTACCTAATACACACACACACACACACACACACACACACACCGAGTTAGGTATTATTAGCACTAATTAGCACTATTATACAGTTAGGAAAATTTATTTGAGTAAAAAACTGGAAAAATTAGAATTAAAATCCGTGTATGAATGTCAAAACCTAAGCTTGTATGAAACAAGCTATATCCTTTCCTATGTTTCAGCTTTCCATCTTATCATGCTCTAGAACAGTCTATATAAGAGTCATCTTATCCTTCAAAGTGCAAAAAAGAACCACCAGCTAATACATACTATTTTAATGTCTTCCATGGGTCTTTTTCCCGGTCTAGTTTTGTTCTTCTTTTTGAAATGCTTATAATTTACAATGTTTATAATATACATTTCACCAAATGTTATTTTCTATTAATTTCTAAATTTGTCAATTTAACACTGGAAGTTGAAAGTTGATTTTTCCTATTATACATAGCTGTGAAAAGCACATCATGATTCTTAGCACCCATGCTGGACACAGATCTCTAGATATCTACACTTGTACTTTTTTCATACCCTAGAACGATAAGCATTGCCTCAGTTCTGGGATATTGAATAATTTCCAAGAATTTATAATTCCTCACCTTTTCATTTGACCCATGATTATGAACAGAGTTCATTGTAGATACAGGTGAAAGGGCTTATGAAAATGTAGTGATTTCCATAGGCCCAGTGCTCTTTGCTACATTGGAGGTTATAAAGTACATTTCAGTTTTAATTTGACCAGATGTCTGAGTCCGTGTCTAAGCTGCCCTTTTCCTTCATGTTAGAGGACATAGTGGATTTCTTGATGCAGTCCTCTGTATTTGAGTTATTCAAAGAGATTTTACAATTGGCCTCTTGTGATGCTGGGTTGTGATTCATCATCTTTGACCTGCATTCATTCCTCTTCTGATAACCCATATGTCCTGGTAACTCTCATTTATGAAATCTTTCTCTCTGTACCAAAACATGTTTGTCCTCCAATGCTCCAAGGATCAAAGCTTTCCCTATGACACTGTCTCTTCTGCCTTTTGAATATACAGACAAATAGAACGAACTAGAAATGACTTGTGCATATTCTGCTGTTTTTCCTATATCCTATTTAATTATGATCTCTGAATTTTTCTGTGGCCTCTGTTTCTCCCCAGCAACATACCAAACCCACCCGTTTAATTGGTGAGCTGTGAAAGATTCAGTCGCTTGGGAAATACAACAGCCTCTGCCCTTGAGTACTGCAAGTCACTGCAGGATCTGGGTGAATATTATTACTGGGCTAGGAATTTACAAATTATTTCCCTTTTGTATAGCCAAATCTTATTGGTTTAATATTTCTTTAATCCCTCTACTCAAAATAAGGATTTATTTATCTGCAATTTGCCTCACTGCATATGCATCATATTTTAGTAGGAAAACATACTTCATCCACAAGGATTTATTCTTTACAAAGCAAGATTCTTTTACTTTAATTAATTTTTATTCTTCTGGTTATGCAATTTTCTTGGTCTTTTCATTGACTTCTAAGACTTCCAGAAGGATAAGGTATTATCATCTTTCTTTACTATGGTAAAGTTTACATATAGTAAAATGCACAGGCCTTAAGTATGGAATTGAGAAGTTTTGATAAAATATACACACCAATGTGAACATCACCCTAATAAAGATATAGAATATTTCTACGACCATGGAACATTCATGTACGCTTCACTCCAGTTAATTATCACCTCCCATAGGCAACCAATGTCTTGATTTTTATCCCTTATAAATAGTATTTGCCTATATTATATAATCATAGAGTGGGCATGCTTTTACTTTGTTCACTCAACATGGTTTTGAGATTCATACATGTTGTTGTATCAGTAGTTCATTCTTTTAATTGCTGAGTAGAATTCCATTTTATGAATATATCCTGAATCTATTTCTGTGCTACTTTTAATTATTTAATCTGGATCTTTTCCTCTTCTTACCATATACATACACTATAAGGTAGTGGTTAATACACTAACTCTGCAGTGGTCTTATGATCTTATGACATAATTATCTTATTTTGATCATGTCTTATGTTTTTTGAGTGTAAGGCTGGAGTCT
Organism: Lipotes vexillifer; assembly: GCF_000442215.2. Lineage (NCBI taxonomy): Eukaryota > Metazoa > Chordata > Mammalia > Artiodactyla > Lipotidae > Lipotes > Lipotes vexillifer. The sequence continues at coordinate 336,007 of NW_006777322.1, read as the reverse complement.
GATTCTTTATTGTTATCCCCAAATACACAGCATATTATCTTGGTCATGGTAAAAATACAATAAATATTTGCTAAATGAATGACAGTCTCCGTTGTTCTGCTTTCTTAAAAAATTTTTTTAAAAAAGCAGTCATTTGTAGCTGCTTTAAAGTGACAAATTGTCTTAGCCGTCTTAGATTTGATCACAACCACTAAACTATGCCCTTGACTAAGATGTAAAGAGGAATAGTTTAAGGACACTAATGCATTTAATTCTGGGGAAATAACATACCTTTAAATCATTTACTAACCAAAGCCATTTCACATCTTTGTCTTGAATCTCATAAAGAGTTTTAAGTTAATGGCCTTCAATTCCTATTACCTCTTCACCAATTTGATCTTACTGAAAGTATGAGACTTTATCATTTCTCTGGAGACTCTCAGTTAAAATCCTCAGACTGTTTGTAGATATTTATTTTGGTTAAATAAATAATCAAATTTATTAATTTTAATTTATTAATTTCATTTTCATTAAAATAAATAGCCAAATTTGTTTACAACATAAAGATATCTTTTTATTCTATGATGTGGAAAATACCAAAACTTACAGAGGACTCAGTAGCTTTGGCAACTTAAGGGCTCCTGCGTCTGAGCTGGCCCTGGAGACAACAGCAGCTCTCTGGCACATGGTAAGTCTCAGAGTGGCGGTGGGGGTTGATTGCAAGCACATGTGGGACTTGCTTTAGAGCTCCCCAAACTACTGAGGTGTCACTTTACAGGAGTCTGAGGTCCTGCATGAGCAGTTGGGCATATATGTCAGAAACATTTAGGTTGTTATTGTTCACGTAATCTCATTAATACCTGTAAGTTACTAAGGATAGAAAAAACTATTTTTCTACAGGTTCCTGTCATTAAGTCATTTGGTATTTCTACTACTACTTAATCATTTCTTCTAATGTTTATTGGAATGCTGAGGCATAAGTCAGTGCTTACTCTAGAATAATTTTTTTAACCAGCCTGAGTCATAGGTGGAAATGTGTGTCTTTCATTCTCCAATGATCATACACATTGCAGAATCCTTTCTCCATTGTTAGGAATATGGAATTATATTGCCATCTTTTAAAATGCTAACTGTTTACGAGAATGAGACCTAGTATTTTCTGTCTTTCAGATATTTCAATATTTCTCACCTACCAAATTCTTGAGAATGTAGCCAAATATAATGGATATTTAAAAGAGACAAACTTTTTAATTAATTGATCCACAAGAGTGACAATTTTCTTTGAATATTGGAAAGTTACTGTTCACTGACAATATGCCATAAATGCCACATTCATATTGAATGCTAACAACAGATATGTACTGTGTGTGTGTGCGTGCATGTGTGCACACTGATACAATACAACCTAAAACTTCTGGTGATTTTTCTGTAAGTCTCCAAAATTAGATATTTTGGACACAAATACTCAGTTCATGACTATTTAAATTCTTAGAGGTTAAATTTACAATGATGAGAATCATAATAGAAAGGCATTAGAATGATCTGAAAATATACATAACAACTTAAAAGTGGGAGAAAGATAAATATCCTATAATTTGGATGTAAATTATGCTTACAAATATCAATAGTTTTACTCATTTGGATATTATGTATCTGTCTGCCCACTTGCTCTAAAAGTCCTTTCTTATTCCATGTGTGGTTTCTTGTGTAGAACCAGATAAACCTACCCTACAAAAGTGAAAAGATGTCTTATATTAGCAGCATTTCTAAACTATTTCTTTAGCCTGAAAAACAAAATTGATTTGACAACACACATGAAAGCATAACAATGGGTTACCGATTTTTATTTTTCACACATTTTTCCTAAAGCTTTCAGATTCAGGTTTTATGTGAATCACTCTCTATTTGTAAACCACACATTTCTGGTTTCAGTCGCTCTATCAAATGGTCCCAGGCCTTTGCTGAAGTCATCCATGAATATAAGGAATGACATTTTGCTAGCAATGCACTTTATATCATGGTAACAAGCCTGAGCTTCTCTTTTGTGGAATGACCCTGAAATGGGTACAACTGGGAGAGACAATGATCTATCAAGGTGAATGAATCCTTTTTTATTAGGTGAAGCAAACCATTTGCTCTGTCAACCTACTTTTTTGCTTCAGTGATAATGGGGTCTTTTAGAAACTCAAATGGTCTCTTACATTCCATACCTGATAAATTTCCATTTGTTAAATCTACACACTGACATACTGGATTTTCTCCAGCTGGCTTTTCTTGCTACAGAAGTTTCTGAAATCCAAATTCTTGGCATTATACCTGGACTCTCTCCCTTGTTGAAGCTACCAATGCATTTCTGGGTTTTAGTTCAACACAAAAAGAATTAGTATTTACAAAATACAGATGACACTATTAATAGACTCTTTTACATTCATCTTGGGGTGTGGCTACAGTTACTGCTTCTTGAACCTAATCTCAGTGTTTATTGGTATTAATTCCCAGCCACCAACAACCCTCCTTTCCTGTCAACAATATCTGCAGCAATATCTACTTCAAGTGTTCTCCAACTTTATCCTTCCCCTTACTTTCTCTGTGAAACTTCACCTGACTGTCACAGTTCACTGTGGCTGCATTTCCTCTTCTGAATTCCTTGTACTAACTAACACCGTATTGTTATGATGCACTTCATTAATTATAAGGTACAAGTTTTATTTTTTTCACATTTAAATGGTTCTGAATTTGGAGTGGAGTGTGTCATGTAACTGAGGATATCTCACAATCTCTGTTGGCTTGGAAGGATATCCAAGGTACAAAGAATATCTTAACTCACAGAAATCAAATGTTTATGGGGAAGGGTTAGATGAGATGGTGAATCAGACATTTTCTTTACTGGATGAATAATAGTAAATAGTTTAACCACTTAATTATTAAATGTCTGTATTACCAGTAATAATTTACTGAACTTCTATATACCTGGAACTTCGAAGTATGTAAAAAGATTATTTCATAAGGATATAAGTGCCAAATAAGCATAGGGATGCACTTGGGTCTCCAGATAAGTATTGCTCAATTATTGGTCTTATATTACAATTTCACAAGATTAGTATTTGTACTTACTAGATAAGTATTTGAAATAACTTTAATCATCCCATAGTCAGAGAATGTTCATCATGGGATCACTTCTTACAGATTCAAAATCCCGTAAAGGAATATTTCCATTTTATATTGCTTGTTGCATGAAATAAACAGAACTTGAGCTCATCCAGAAGACTCCTGTTTTTAATCAGTCATCAGTTAGTACACTGTTGGTTAGAGACCTGAGTCCCTTCAGTGTCAACAGAAGACATACTTGATTTGGGCCACTTTCTGCTTCTCACTTAACCTCAAAATTCATAACAGATAAGATTTTAGCATAGTTAATGCATACACACACGGAAGTCTGTTGGCAGAGCTACTGAAACAGAATCTCTGTTAAAGGCACTGATATATTCTCTAGGTTGGGTCCATGCTTTACAAAGTATAGTTTAACTGGTATCATCTCATTAAAAATGTACACTCTCAAACTCTACTCCTACTTTTAAGATCTTCTGTATTAGAAACTGCATTTTAAGATTCCCCTTTGGTTCATATACACATTAACATTTGAGAATCACTGATAAAGGTGGTTATGAAGCCATGTTGAGAAACACTGATTTTAGCTTTTCACTGTTCAACAACTGTTATCATTTCTGCAGGTGACATTTACAGCAAAGTGCAGAGAGGAATCCCTTTTCCCTCTATGGATCTGTGCTTTATATGCATAATTCTTTTTAAACACATTATAATGTGTGGCATTGTTACAATCTGACATTGTTAAACCTTCTGCCTCAGTTAATACTTCTTAAAGTCTGAGTAGGTCTGCTGTACTATTCCAAATAGATTTGCTTTCTTATATCAACAGCATTGTGAAATTTCAATAATCATTCTCCATTTAATCCACTTAAATGTTTTCAGCTATTTACTCAGATTTTTCCTTAAAAATTTTTTTATGGGACTCAGTGGCAAAATAAATGAAGCAAATGGTTTTACTGCTTTAAAATGTGTGTGTATCACAAATACAGTATTTGGAGAAAATGCATTCAAGTATGATCTCTGAAGAATAATGTAAAATCTGTTCATTCATTCAACGAATATTTAATGAGCACCTACAATTTGCTAGATCTAAGCACTAGGGATTTCACAGTGAACAAGATGAAAAAAGTCATTCTCAGAAGGCTTACACTGTATAAACAAAGGATATATGATGGGCAAGGAAAGAAATAACCACAATGATTTCAGACAGTCATGATTACTATGAGGAAAATGAAAGACAGCAATGAGCTAGAGTAGCAGGGAGAGTGGTAAGAGAGCTGTGGGCTACCATTTCTCTCTTGAACAATGCTAGTTTACATGCATCAAATCTTAGCTCTTTGGTTAGTATTCTGGTGTCAGTTTGGAATTTTTTTGTGGCTATATTCTATTGTTTCCACTGTGAGTTTAATTACCCTTGGAGCAAAGCCCAAGATTCAAATAATAGGGTTTTATATGGAAATCTTTTCTACATGTAGGATGTAAGATTCAATGATAAGTAAAACAAAGAGAAAGGAAAACCTGGTTGTTCTGTAAAATAGGAATAAGGTCATATAATAAAACTTATGAAGTCTACATTATTTTAATATATGACTTGTTTATTTATTTATTTATTTTAACATCTTTATTGGAGTATAATTGCTTTACAATGGTGTGTTAGTTTCTGCTTTACAACAAAATGAATCAGTTATATATATACATATATTCCCGTATCTCATCCCTCTTGTTTATTTTTATAGTTTGTTTAGGGTAAAATTGATCATGTTAAGTTGAAGCCTAAAGAAGTTAACTTGCTCTAGCCCACATATAGTCTAAGTAAACAAAGAAACTAACAAATAAAAACAGATTATAACTCAGGGATTTGTAACTCTACAGTGTAAACAGTTTCTTCTCTAACCTCTATCTTCCCAATTACAAAGAAAATAAGGAGAGGATTTTTGGACAAGGCCCAATAAACAAAACTTGCTTAGGGGAAACAATAGTTGGAAGTAACAAAGTCAATGGGTGAAATGGAGCAAATTCAAGTGGAAAGTCTAAGTATTGGGCACCCAAGGCTGTCTAAAGCATCTATAAAGGGAGGTCCAAGAAATGTAAAGTCATGCACCTGGGACTTCTTTCTGATTCAGTCATTTCTTCTGGACTCATTATGTATTTACCCTGATGAGACAGAAAGCAAGTTCAGAAAGAAGAGTAGACACAGCTAGACCATGTGCTATACCAAATCCTATATAGCTGTATGTGGAGAGGAGGATGACACAAATAAAAAACCAAACTCAGAAACATACACCTGAAAAACCTTCCAGAAATACAAAGAGGAAACCACATAGTGAGTTTCTGCTGGGAGTATTTCCTCTTTTTTTTAAAAAAAATTGTTATCTATCTGGCTATCTGTTATGGACTATTTGCATCCCAGCCAAAATTCCTGTGTTGAATCCTAAACCTCAACGCGATGTTAATGGAAGGTAGGGCCTTTGGGAGGTAACTAGGTCATGAGAGAGGAGCCCTCATGAATGGTATTAGTGTCCTTATAAGAAGGGACAGGAGGGTTTCCCTGGTGGCACAGTGGTTGAGAGTCCGCCTGCCAATGCAGGGGACACGGGTTCATGCCCCAGTCCAGGAAGGATCCCACGTGCTGCAGAGCAGCTGGGCCTGTGAGCCATGGCCGCTGAGCCTGTGCGTCCGGAGCCTGTGCTCCGCAACGGGAGAGGCCACAACAGTGAGAGGCCCACGTACCACAAAAAGAAAAAAAACAAAAAACAAAAAACGAAGGGACAGGAGAGCTTACTTCCTCTGTCTGTTATCCCACCATGTGGGTATACAACCAGATGGCTGTTTGCAAACCAGGAAGTGCCCTTACCAGACACCAGATCTGCTGGCACCTTTATCTTGGACTTCCTAGCCTTCAGAATCACAGGAAATAAATTTCTGCTGTTTAAGTCACCCACTCTATGGTATCTTGTTACAGCAGCCTGTAGTGACTAAGACATCACCTGAAAAAATCTACAAATATTTAATGTAGATGGTTAATGTTTCAAACATATCACTGCAAGATGTATGTAGATGAATTATTAGATCTTTTTCTTTCTCTTTTCCTCTTTTCCCCCTCTTTGGTGATGATGATGAAGATGATGATGATGATGATAATGATGATGGCAAAATACATCCAAAAGAAGGATAAGAAAATGATAATAACATATAAAATAAAACCCATCTTTCAAAAAATATTATAAAAATAGAAAAGAAAAATACAATTTGGTTACAATTAGACATGTGCAATTAGTAAAATTCAAGAAAGCACAGACCCTATAAATCAAGAGATGAACAAATGGATTATATTAAAAGAGGTCATATGGGACCTGGCAGAAATAAGGAAATAATCTAAGGATAAAAACACATAAATTATATATTTGAAAGCTGTAACATAATAACAACAGAAAAGTAAATGAATAGTAGAGATAAAGAACACATTTGAGAATTTCTGAAAAGGTTGAATTTAAAATGCAGAACTACAGGTGATAATGTAAGTGAATAAATATGGAGGACAGAAAAGGTATATGAAACATGATGATGGCCTGATGATTGACAGTTTATAAATATGTCTTTCTTTGGTTGAAGAAAATTTATATGCATAGATTGTAATGGACCTCACATTAAAATTTTAAGAAGAGGAAAGAAATACTACTTAAGCATAGCTTGGTAATCTTAAAATTTTAAGAAACAAGAAAAAATTCCTAAAAATATAAAAAAGGGAACATTAAACAAAAATGAATAAAAAATCATATCAAAGATTTGCAAGCAGAGAAAGAGAAATCAGCCTCGTTTCACCTTTTTCCATTTCTTATGTCTAAATTCCTTAGGACATTGGCAAAAGTCAATAGAAGTTTTATGATAGGGATGGTCAAAGATTATGATGTAATAGTGCTTTGCTCAGTCAAGATATTAATGTAGCTATACTGGTAGAAAAAATTATCAGATTTTTAAAGACCAATGAAATCAACTTTGAATTTTAGTCAAGAAGAAACAAAGTGAAGCTATGATCGAACCATGAAAAGTCAAAATAAAGATCTTTAGAATTTCATGTTTGGAAAAATGTGACTGATAGACAGCACTGACTATTGAAACCTGTAAACAGAATTAATTCTAAATACATGGAAATAAGGTTGTAAAGTAGAATGCAAATTTCATTAATAATTCTTAGAGTATACAGAAAGATGTCAAATGATTTAATCATGAACCTGAGGTGTCAATAACTTACAAATTTAAATGTTAATTTTAAAAAATGATAATTGACAATGTCAGAGGCAGGAGCAAATAAACACAAGCTCAAAGAGCTCCATTTTAAAAAACTTTTTTATCTCACATGAGAGAAATTTAATATACACAAAGTTTTGAAAGTTTTAGTTATTACACAGAAGTTCTCATGTTTCAAGTGTCCTATACTTTCTATGTTTTTTGAAACTTTATGGAAAATATTTAAAAGCATAGCTCATTTAGAAGAAGAATTAAAATTTACAGAAAAGAGAAAAGAGATTTTATCTGGACAGTGGACTAACACTTTAAAATTCTCTCAGTACAAATGCAAAATACTTTGGATAAAATACAACATAAAATATTCTAAACAGTTTACCTTACAAAAAATAATAAATTAACATTTACAAGTAAAACACAAAGACTTGTGCATACATACAGCAACTTTATTCATAATAGCCCAAACTGGAAACAATCCAAATGTCTATGAACACGTGAATAGATGGTTGAACTGTGGCATATTCACACAACTATTACTCAGCAACTAAAAGGAATGAACTGCTGACACATGCATCAATATGAACGAATCTCCAAAATATTTTATTGGGTAAAAGAAAACAGTCATAAAATAATATATATATGATTTAACTTACATGAAGGATACAAAACAGGCAAAACTAAGCTATGGTGATAAGCATAAGAACATTGGTTCCCTGGTGACAGGGATATGGACTAGAAAGGGACTTGAGAAAATTTATCAGGGTAATAAAACTGTTTCATATTGTAATTGAGGTGTTGGTTATACCTCTTTGAATTGTACACTTAAGGTCTATGCATTTAATGGTGTGTAAATACTATCTCAAAAAGAAAAATTCCTTGGGTATAGCTAAAGTGAAATAACATCATAATAATTTCATACTTTCCACAATGACAATTTTAAAATTTCTGTGTAGAAATTTGTTTCCATCCCTCCCACACATTCTCTCATTTGATGACCTTGACTCTTATTTTCTCCTACAGAAAAAGTAGAAACCATCAGTCAGAATTCTATCAACTACACCATAACCGACTGGTTGATATAACTTCATATATCTGAATCTTTGCTAGCTGCTCCTTGTCCCTTCTCTTCTCTAATATATATATTCAAATATAATATTGATTTATTCCCTTGCTTCTTGCTTTGCAAGGAGATTAAAATCCATATCAATGGGAATGACTAAAGACTGAGAAGTAGATCCCTTGAGCTTTTTATAATACATTCTATACACCAGAGACTGCCCTTTCCTTGGCAAATATTTCTGCAGACGGTTATTTATTAAAAAAGCAAATCTGATCATCTAAATCCTCTCCTTAATTTTTAGTGGTGCCATATTGCCTATATATTAAAAGTAAAAGTATGTATTGCAATCTCATACTGTAGCTCCAGAGTCAGACCCTTTTGCCAAAAATTCATATTTCCTGTTAGCCCAGCAAATGTGTATCTCGGATAGGAAGGCTTCCCTATCTGGGCATATGGAGTTGATCGTGAATTAAATATCTCCTTTGTACTCTCCATTACAATTTGTCTATATATATGTCTTCTTTTGGGTTCTCCAAAGTAATGACTATTCAGACTTCCACCACCAAATACTAATTTTGCCTTATTTGAGGGTAAACTCCCTAGGGTATGAATCCTCTTTGTAATCTCAGAGCTGAGCTCAGTGCCCAGTGTACGTTAAATATATAGCAAATGATTAAATAACTGAAAGATAAATGAATGAGTAAATAAAAGAAATTTACTCCAGATCACTTGACTGGCTTACATAAAGTCATATGGCAAACAAACATTAAACATAAGTCACTTGCACTTACAAATTCATTCTGCTTTATTAGTATTTTGTTACATTCACTGATTCATCATGTCTGTTAATGAAAAATCAATCATAAAGCATTGCCACTTTTAAAATTCCTAAAATGAATCTCTGTGATTCTGGAGGAGAAAGACAGATACCCTTGACAAGCTTCTCCGTCCACTAGTGGGATTCTTGCTGCTGCCTTTTAACATGGAATGGAAGTGGGAAGCTATATTGTTAGTGTAGAGCTTTCAAATATGGTAAATGTAGTATGTGTGCCAGTGTTAAGTGCCAGTTTTAATGTTTTCTTTGAACCAAAATAACAATGAATTTGGGAGGAAAAATGTTGTCTCTGAAATGGGACATATCTTTAGATTTCAGGCAGCATAATTAAGATTTTTTCACCATATTGTGTTACATAAGGAAATAGTTTATCTTATATGTAACCAAGGCATAGCATGGCTCATACATACACGATAATAAAAAGAAACACTTGTGTTAATTAAAAAAAAGCTTAATCAAATTAATTTATAATTTGTTTTTAAATATTACTTTTTAATCTACTCTATGTCAACTTTATTGTACTTGGTCATATGTAATGGATATTATACCTTTCTAAAAGTCAATTTTTATTGATACCTCACACAACAATGTATGATAGCTTAGTTATATATTCAGCAAATATTTGTCAAGAGAGAAAGGCAGTAGGTATGCAAAGGTTAAATGGTAGACGTATCCCTTTTTTCATGCAATTTACAAACTAGTAATTACTGACACAATGGAAAAATTGAGTTTGTATGTATTTTTTTTTCTTAGCTTAGTTTTCATACCTTAACTTAGTTATCATACATTTCATTTTAATAAGTAAATAAAGTACTGTTCTCATGACTAAATGAGGGAGTCATCTTAAAATTCTGATTTCCCAAATTCTTAAAATTTTGTTTCCCCAAAATAGTAATTTCAATAAGGGTTATATAGTTTAATCAAGCAACACCTCATAACATATTTTAAAGCCTCTTTTTCAGCATGTTTATGTCACTATTTTGGCTGTTTGGCATCTAGAAAACATATACTATACGAAACAGAGGATAAAAGTGTGCTCTGAGAAAGCCAGAGAAAGTATTGATAGTTCAGTGCCACTGCTTCAAGATCTGCAATCTTTGTTAAACACAATTTTAGACAACTGAAATATCTTAGAATTTCAGAACAAATAATCAGGCATTTTTCAAAAGCATTTAACTGTTATTTTAACCTGTAATTCAAAGGAGATCAGAGATAATATCTTGGCTAACTTCATCATTCTTGTAAGTCAGCCTCCTAATTAAAAGTTTTAGACTCAAAGGCCTCCTGCTAACTTTGTTAATGTTGGTTATGAAACATTATTTCCTCTTTTGCTAAATAATCAGGGAAACTGACAGTTTCATTAGTCTCCACTCTGCTTCATCTGTATTGTTTTGAAAGCATATAAAATAGCTTTTTATAGAGCTTGAAAGTCAAGGAAACATAAGCTAACCTACACACACACACACACACACACACACACACACAAAATAAAGATAGGAACAACCCAGTGTTGGAACAAGAAGTTCAACATGCTTAAAATGTCTCTTTGGATTATTATCAATACAAAACAGAAGTCTAGCACTTCATAAATACACTGCTTTTTAAGAATTATTTACATAAAATTTATTATTATATATACACACCCCCTTTATAAGTATACACACATACACAGTGTGTATGAAGAGATGAGTTGAGTTTATTGTATTTATTGCATATTACTAATGGTTTCAAATCTACAGTGACCCACTTTTCATACTAAATCCAAATATTATGAGATATACCTATATCAGATATCAGGTGCACAATTTGTAAGTAGGATCTGCATTGTTGTTCTATAGTCTTTTGAGCATTTTAACATTCATGCTTGCTTAGTCCCTTTCCTCTAAGTGAAATAAAGACCTTCAAAATTTTACCAGGAAGTACCAGCTTAATAATCAGATCCTCTATGAAACCATCCATGATTATCCCCAACAGAAATGGACCTCCCATTGTAACTTTTTGTGTTGACAAATTCATTTTTTTCAGTCCATCAATTTACGTTAAAGCATTTATTTAGTCTATTAGTCATCTTACTCAAAAATATTTATAGAAGCACTTATACATGACAATAGGGCTACTAAAATGAATAAAACACAATCTCCACTCCCATGAAGCAGGCTGTTTTGAGGAGGAGTCAGACATACAAACAAATATATTTAAGGTGTGATATGTTCCCTAATGTTGGTAGTTGAGAAAAGGCTTTAGTGAGGAATTAACTTGTGAACTAAGTTGTGAAGACAGCTGTGACATCTCCAAGTGCATGAGTGGGGGTGCTCTCTCATAGAAATGAACCCTATGGTGTATTTCTGGAAGAGTATGTTGCTAGTTTAGGCTGGAGTGTGATGGAGGAAGAGCTGATGCTGGAGAGGTGTGCAGGGGACAGATCAAAGACTGCTTCATGGACTTTACTGAGAATCTTAGTCTGTGCAAAACTAAATAAACACACATTTTCACCCCTTCTCCTCCATCTTATCTTGGCTAATGGAATATCCAACTATCTCTTCATTTGGAACAGAAAGCTGAGAAAGCTGAGAAAGCTGAGAAAGATCCAAGAACACTATTTCTCATATCATGACATTCAGATGGGTCCTACTTCTTAAACATCACCTCTCACTGACTCCAACTTTACTCTCCTCAACTAGACGCTCATCATCTCTTTCTTTGATTATTGTAATAGCCCCATGAGTGTTTTATCTGCCTAGAATTCCACTTCCCTATCCATTCAATATGGTACTCCAAAAAAAATACTTACAAAAAATTAGGTTTAAATAATGTCACTGGCCTGCTG
>NW_006777322.1:281572-323722 GCF_000442215.2 Lipotes vexillifer | reverse complement strand
CTGAACTGAACTTACTACTTCGTTTGCATGTGAAATTTTTTTTTTTTCTTTTCTAATGCATTGTCACTTCCTGGAGGACAAATGTGATTAGTCATCCTTATGTTCCCAAGAGCTGCTATAATGTGACAATAATTAGTGGTAAAATTTAATACATACTTGTTAAGTGAATAAATAAGCATTCTCAAATTTTATCAAAGCCTCCAGATAGTCTTTCTTAAACAACAACAAAAAAAACTTTTAAAAAGGTCAATTTCAATCTTTACTTTGCTCTTCTACCTCAGCTCATACGTTAATTTCAATCTCTGCGATCATCTTCACTTTTTTATCACATATTTTCTGCTCCAAAGCAAACAAACAAACAAAAACCAATTAATCAAATTTCTTGTACCTTATTAGTCTACTATTTGGTCTGCATAAATATCAACGTTCTGAGTAATGTCCTGGGATTGGCTGGGAAATCCTTTGTAATTGCATACACTATTCCATACCATGTATGAAGTATAGTTTTCCTGGCAACCAGCGACCATTAATCATTCGTTGATGCTGAGTGGAAATATAAAGCCAACATTTGATAACTTTTTCTCTCATTTACTATTTTTATAACCCTATCTTCTAATTTTTCATTAAAATTCTATAGAATAATTAACTTGACGTGTATATGCTATGTGACTGATATCAAGGCACTTCATGAAGTGCTGCTGATGGTACAGATTATTTTTTAGGTACAAGTTATTCTAGAAGTTTAAACTCATTCAGGAAGAAAACCTATGTACAATCAAAAATTAAAAATTACATACATGATACCATGCAGGTCGTATGTGAGAACTAATGACCAACATAAGGAATGATAAATTTGCAATGAGATTACTTGGAGAGGAAATCCTGGTGGAATACCAAATCATCTATTTTGTATTTAAAAGATTTAGCTTTGTCATTGCTGAAAATTTGTCAGATAAACATCTAAAAGAACATCATACCTACAACACACACACACATTCACACACATACTAAAGAAATCTCTGTAGCAGGAAAACAACTTGGACTTTAAGAGGGATGAAAGACTCCTAGTGAATGCCAAATTATTTATAGATGGTTCATCTTCCTTTCTGCTCTAGGACATATGAGCACTGTGGAGCATGAATGAGGCAAAAACAGTACTATGTGTTCACCATATCTCATTTCATATTCCTCTTTCCTGTGCTCATGGAAAACTATACTTTTCATACCCTTTGGTTGTAAGCATGGCTATTTGAATAGTTCTGAATAAAGAAATGTGTTCAGGGTCACTTCCAGCCTCCTGCACACTTATCCAGTCAATCTTTTCCTCTATATTAGTTGCCTAGGCAACTAATATCATATTGAAATTGTTGAGACTCAGAGACTCTATTTCAACTCTTCTTGAATAACTGCTTGGAACACAACTCCCCTGAAGAGTTGCCTGCCAACAATACATTTTATGAGGGCAAGAGATTAACTTTTCTTTATTATGTAACACCATGAGATTTGAGGTTCTCTTTTTCTTTCTTTCTTTTTCTTTTCTTCCTTTCTTCCTTCCTTCCTTCCCTCCCTCCTTCCTTCCCTTCTTTCTCTCTCTTTTCTTTTCTTCTTTCTATTGCAGGATAGCAAAAGGTTTGCTTCGCCTAATAAAAAAATAATATATTGGGTTGGCCAAAAAGTTTGTTCGGGTTTTTCTGTAACATCTTACTAAAAAGCCGAACGAACTTTTTGGCCAGACCAATACTACATTTCACTGTAACTTCCCTTTCTTATTCTGAATCTATTATATTGGTAGAATTTGTCCCTTCTATGTGCTAGAAGTCTCTCCACCAAAAATGAGCCTTCTGCACTGTAGAAATAAAGCATATTGAAATTGTAAAATTTTGTCTGAATTAGACATTAGTTTTGACTTTGGTGTTAATACTCTCAGGTTGTTTGTTTTCTGTACACAATAGCACATTCCTTACAGACACTTTTCTCCACACTTTTTTTTACATTGAATATATGTGAGGAATCACTGTGTATATCTTTTTCCATCTTCCGGCTATTTAGCAACACTGGAAATAACTATGGGCTTATCTGCCAGGTTATTATATAGGTAAATTTAGGAAATTACGAAGCCAAGCCAACTGAATGTTTTTGCGTGTGTGCAGATTTATAGGCAAAAGCACACATCTGTCATACCATCATCATGCCATCAGGTTGATGACTGGCATTCTTGTTGTTGGGATAAATTAAATGTTATAATTAATGGTATTTACTATGATTTTAGCTTGAAACTATTAAATCCTCAAATGAAAATAACAGCACACATTTAATGAGACACTTAGGGCATCCAGCTTATTAGCAACCTCACAAAATCACATTTATAATAACAAATGAAATGATCATTCATGTTTTTCTACCTTCTTAACTTTTACAGTCTGTAATGATATAAAAGTATAAACTCATCCTATCCCATTACCACTTACCCTCCCCACAATCCCAGGCAAAGGAAATGTTATAATGTTTCTCCAAACTTGAAATAACATCAAAATTCAAATAATCAGAGAATTTTGTACAAAGATAAGTTAGAATATCTGCCAGGAAGCCTAAAAAAAACAATTTTTGAATTGTTTTCAGCCAAGGATGTTATGTGTGAGTTCATGTGCATATTTTTGTATGTATTTTAATGAATATATACTTTAAAATCAATAATTGATTTGTGGAAATTTAAGTGCTAGTATGCAAGCAAAAGTGATACCTATCACAATTCTTCTTGGTCAGGATGAGAGGAAGAAGGGAAATAGTACTTCAGACACACACAAGATTTAATATGGTTTGCATCTGACAGGGGTCAGCCTGGGAAAGTAGGGAACTTTGATCAATAAAGACATGATTCAGATGAGTATCTTAACTATTTTGAATGAACATTTCCTGAATCTCTACAATGTAAAGGGCATTTCTACAAAATTCTGGTGTCACAGACACATAAAATTACTCTATGGTCCCTTTTCTTTTAAGTTAAATGACTGCTTTGTTTTGGAAAACATAATACATTTGCATTACAAAAGGAATTCATTATAAAAATTTAATACAGAAGAGCACAAATGCAAAAAGGAAAATATGAAGGACACCTTCAAGATGGCAGAAGAGTAAGAGGTGGAGATCACCTTCCTCCCCACAAATACATCAGAAATACATCTACATGTGGAACAACTCCTACAGAACACCTACTAAATGCTGGCAGAAGACCTCAGACTTCCCAAAAGGCAAGAAACTCCCCACGTACCTGGGTAGGGCAAAAGAAAAAAGGAAAAACAGAGACAAAAGAATAGGGACGGTACCTGCACCAGTGGGAGGGAGCTGTGAAGGAGGAAAAGTTTCCACACACTAGGAAGCCCTTTCACTGGTGGAGACTGGGGTTGGTGGTGGTGGGGGAAGCCTTGGAGCCACGGAGAAGAGCGCAGCAACAGGGGTGCAGAGGGCAAAGCAGAGAGATTCACACACAGAGGACTGGTGCCGACCAGCACTCACCAGCCCGAGAGGCTTGTCTGCTCACCTGCCGGGGAGGGTGGGGGCTGGGAGCTGAGGCTTGGGCTTCGGAGGTCAGATCCCAGGGAGAGGACTGGGGTTGGCTGCGTGAACACAGCCTAAAGGGGACTAGTGCACCACAGCTACCTGGGAGGGAGTCCATGAAAAAGTCTGGAACTGCCGAAGAGGCAAGAGACCATTGTTTCTTGGTGTGCGAGGAGAGGAGATTCAGAGTACTGCCTAAAAAAGCTCCAGAGATGGGCGCGAGCCGCGGCTAACAGCGTGGACACCAGAGACGTGCATGAAACGCTAAGGAAGCTTCTGTAGCCACCAAGAAGACTGTGCAAGCACAGGTCACTAACCACACCTCCCTCCCCTCCTGGGAGCCTGTGCAGCCCGCCACTGCCAGGGTCCTGTGATCCAGGGACAACTTCCCTGGGAGAATACACGGCACACCTCGGCTGCTGCAATGTAATGCCAGCCTCTGCCGCCACAGGCTTGCCCCGCATTCCGTACCCCTCCTTCCCCCAGCCTGAGTGAGCCAGAGCCCCCTAATCAGCTTCCCCTTTAACCCCATCCTGTCTGAGTGAAGAAAAGACGTCCCCAGGCAACCTACAGGCAGAGGAGGGGCCAAATCCAAAGCTGAACCCCAGGAGCGGCGCAAACAAAGAGAAAGGGAAATCTCTCCCAGCAGCCTCAGGAGCAGCAGATTAAATCTCCAAAATCAGCTTGATGTACCCTGCATCTGTGGAATACCTGAATAGATAGCGAATCATCCCAAAATTGAGGTGGTGGACTTTGGGAGCAATGATATATATATATTTTTCCTTTTTCTCTTTTTGTGAGTGTGTATGTGTATGCTTTTTTGTGTGATTTTGTCTGTATAGCTTCGCTTTTACCATTTGTCCTAGGGTTCTGTCTGTCCATTTCTTTTATTCTTTTTTTCTTTTTTTTAGTATAGTTTTTAGAGCTTGTTATCATTGGTGGATTTGTTTTTTGGCTTGGTTGCTCTCTTCTTTCTTTTCTTATTACTTTTTAATTTTTTTTTTACTTTTAATTCTTATTTTTTATTTTAATAACTTAATTTTATTTCATTTATTTCCTTTCTTTCATTCTTTTTTTCCTCCCTTTTCTTCTGAGCCATGTGGCTGATAGGGTGTTGGTGCTCTGGCCAGGTATCAGGCCTGAGCCTCTGATGTGGGAGAGCTAAGTTCAGGACATTGGTACACCACAGACGTCCCGGCTCCACATAATATCAAATGGCAAAAGCTCTCCCAGAGATCTCCATCTCAAGACCAAGACCCAGCTCCACTCAATGACCAGCAAGCTACAGTGCTGGACATCGTATGCCAAACAACTCGCAAGACAGGAACACAACACCACCCATTAGCAGAGAGGCTGACTAAAATCATAATAAGGTCACAGACACCCCAAACACACCACCAGACACAGACCTGCCCAGCAGAAAGACAAGATCCAGCCACATCCATAAGAACACAGGCACCAGTCCCCTCCACCAGGAAGCCTATACAACCCACTGAACCAACCTTAGCCACTGGGGGCAGACACCAAAAACAACAGGAACTACGAACCTGCAGCTTGCTAAAAGGATATCCCAAACAGTCAGTTAAGCAAAATGAGAAGACAGAGAAACACACAGTAGATGAAGGAGCAAGGTAAAACACCCACCAGATGAAATAAATGAAGAGGAAACAGGCAGTCTACCCAAAATAGAATTCAGAGTCATGATAGTAAAGATGATCCAAAATCGTGGAAATAGAATGGAGAAAATACAAGAAATGTTTAACAAGGCCCTAGAAGAACTAAAGAGCAAACAAACAATGATGGACAAGATAATAAATGAAATAAAAAATTATCTAGAAGGAATCAATAGCAGAATAACTGAGGCAGAATGGATAAGTGACCTGGAAGATAAAATAGCAGAAATAACTACTGTAGAGCAGAATAAAGAAAAAAGAATGAAAAGCATTGAGGAGTGTCTCAGAGACCTCTGGGAAAATATTAAATGCACCAACATTCGAATTATAGGGGTTCCAGAAGAAGAAGAGAAAAAGTAAGGGACTGAGAAAACATTTGAAGAGATTATAGTTGAAAACTTCCCTAACATGGGAAAGGAAACAGTTAATCAAGTCCAGGAAGCACAGAGAGTCCCATACAGGATACATCCAAGGAGAAATATGCCAAGACACATATTAATCGAACTATCAAAAATTAAATACAAAGAAAAAATATTAAAAGCAGCAAGGAAAAAGCAACAAATAACATACAAGTGAATCCCCATTAGGTTAACAGTTGATCTTCCAGCAGGAACTCTGCAAGCCAGAAGGGAGTGGCAGGACAAAGTTATAGTGATGAAAGGGAAAAACCTTCAATTAAGATTACTCTACCCAGCAAGGATCTCATTCACATTTGATGGAGAAATTAAAACCTTTACAGACAAGCAAAAGCTAAAAGAATTCAGAACCACCAAACCAGCTTTACAACAAATGCTAAAGGAACTTCTCTAGGCAGGAAACACAAGAGAAGGAAAAGACCTACCATAAGAAACCCAAAACAATTAAGAAAATGGTAATAGGAACATATATATGGATAACTACCTGAAAGTAAATGGATTAAATGCTCCCACCAAAAGACACAGACTGGCTGAATGGATACAAAAACAAGACCCATATATATGCTGTCTACAAGAGACCCACTTCAGACCTAGGGACACATACAGACTGAAAGTGAGGGGATGGAAAAAGATATTCCATGCAAGCAGAAATCAAAAGAAAGCTGGAGTAGCAATTCTCATATCAGACAAAATAGACGTTAAAATAAAGACTATTACAAGAGACAAAAAAGGACACTACATAATGAACAAGGGATCAATGCAAGAAGATATAACAATTGTAAATATCTATGCACCCAACATAGGAGCTCCTCAATATACAAGGCAAATGCTCACAGACATATAGGGGGAAATCAACAGTAACACAATGATAGTAGGGGACTTTAACACCTCACTTTCACCAATGGACAGATCATCCAAAATGAAAATAAATAAGGAAACACAAGCATTAAACGATACATTAACAAGATGGACTTAATTGATATTTATAGGACTTTCCATCCAAAAACCACAGAATACACTTCTTCTCACGTGCTCATGGAACATTCTCCAGGATAGATCATACCTTGGGTCACAAATCAAGCCTTGGTAAATTTAAGAAAATTGAAATCGCATCAAGTGTCTTTTTGGACCACAATGCTATGAGACAAGATATCAATTACAGGAAAAAATCAGTAAAAAATACAAATACACGGCGGCTAAACAATACACTACTTAACAACCAAGAGATCACTGAAGAAATCAAAGAGGAAATCAAAACATACCTACAAACTAATGACAATGAAAACATGATGACCCAAAACCTATGGCATGCAGCAAAAGCATTTCTAAGAGGGAAGTTTATAGCAATACAATCTTAATTCAAGAAACAAGAGGAATCTCAAATAAGCAACCTAACCTTACACCTAAAGCAATTAGAGAAAGAAGAACAAAACCCCCAAATTTAGCAGGAGGAAAGATATCATAAAGACCAGACCAGAAATAAATGTAAAAGAAATGAAGAAAAGCATAGTAAAGATCAATAAAACTAAAAGCTTGTTCTTTGAGAAGATAAACAAAATTGATAAACCATTAGCCAGACTCATCAAGAAAAACAGGGAGAAGACTGAAATCAATAGAATTAGAAATGAAAAGGAAGTAACAACTGACACTGCAGAAATACAAAGGATCATGAGAGATTACTATAAGCAACTATATGCCAATAAAATGGACAACCTGGAAGAAGTGGAGAAATTGTTAGAAAAGTACAACCTTCCGAGAATGAACCAGGAAGAAAGAGAAAACATAAACAGACCAATCACAAGCACTGAAATAGAGACTGTGATTAAAACTCTTCCAACAAACAAAAGCCCAGGAGCACATGGCTTCTATCAAACATTTAGAGAACAGCTAACACCTATCCTTCTCAAACTCTTCCAAAATATAGCAGATGGAGGAACATTCCCAAACTCATTCTACGAGGCCACCATCACCCTGACACCACAAGCAGACAAAGATGTCACAGAGAAAGAAAAATACAGGCCAATATCACTGATGAACATAGATGCAAAAATCCTCAACAAAATACTAGCCAACAGAATCCAACAGCACATTAAAAGGATCATAAACCATGATCTTCTTCCTTTCCAATCTGAATGCATTTTATTTCTTTCTTGACTAATTATTGTGGCTAGGACTTCCAATACTATGTTAAATAACCGTGGCAAGGCTAGGCATCTTTATCTTCCTCCTGATATAGAAGAAAAGTTTTCCGCTTTTCACCACTGAGTATGATGTTAGCTGTGGGTCTGTCATGTATGGCCTTATTATGTTGAGGTATGTTCACTTTATACCTGCTTTGTTGAGAGTTTTAGTCATAAATGGATGTTGAATTTTGTCAAAAGCTTGTTCTCTATCTACTAAGATGACCATATGCTTTTTATCCTTTGTTTTGTTAATGTCATGTATCACAATGACTGATTTGCAGATGTCGAATCAGCCTTGTATCCCTGGAATAAATCCCACTTGATTGTGGTGTATGATCCTTTTAATGTATTACTGAATTTTGTTTGCTAATATTTTGTTGAAGATTTTTGAATCTATGTTCATCAGGAATATTAGCCTGTAATTTTATTTTCTTGTGGCATCCTTGTCTGGTTTTGGTACCAGAGTATCAGAGTAATATCATGCCCTTTTATTTACTCTTAATAATGCTCGATGTTTGTAATTCCGTTTATATTTTCTCATTGCATAGGGTAAGTTAAATTTCCTTTATTTGCTTTTCTAGTATGATCTAGGGTGTTCATCTATTTTTCTTTATGCTGTGGCTTGAGGACTTGAGACTTTTGTTTTATCTATCTTTCGTCTCTGTGGCCTAAAGATAAATTGAAAGGTCAGAGAGAGGAGAACTGTTCTCCTGACACCAAATGTAGTCTTTGTTGGAGTAGCTATGTTTGATCCTCTCTTCTGAGAAAGCATCCTTTTTTCCTAGTGATGTTTGGGCAGTCTGATTTCATGTAGGAAAGTCTCATGAATTCAGATGGTTCCTCCATTTCAGTAAAATCCTGAATCCTAACTTTCTATTAGAAAAATCAGTCCCTGCAACTGGCATCCTTCATTCTACCTCTCTCCCCCCAGCAGAGCTTTCAGTCTTACTTCTCACTCCACATACCATCTCCTGCTAGTAAGAAAAGAGGAAAGATAAATAAAATACCTCCTTCCACTTCTGTCCAAATCAGGGTGTGTGAGAGGCTTCACGGAATTTATATTCACCCATAAATAATACTTCTGAGGTAGGCTGAGGATAAAGCCACACTATGACAAAATTTTCTGCCTCTTTCCTTGATTGTTCCTTCTTGAATTTGTCATCATGAGACTATACCACTTTCTTTGGTTGCTTTTGGTGAATGGTGTATTTGTCTATTTGAGTAGACTTTTACTTTGTCATTGTTACAAAGATACCTCTACTTTTTTGTCTCTTTGTCTTTTATGAGCCTATCTAACACTAGCTATTGATACGTTCTGTTTATAAGCAGTGTGAGAGAGAAGAGAAAATGAAAACATAGGCATGACTAAGACCTGCTCCTAAGCACACTCCTGTCCCAATTCAAGGTAAAAAAATAGCTCAGATGGTAAGACATAAAGAAAAAATGAAGAGGGGGGAAAATTTAGGGTAAATACATTGGAATTTTCTGTATTGTTTTAATTATAAGAAATTGCTGACCTACCTATTAGAATTAAGAATGATTTGGGACTTCCTTGAGGGTCCAGTGGTTAAGATTCTGCAGTTCCACTGCAGAGGGCACAGATTCAATCCCTGGTCGGTGAACTAAGATCCTGCATGCTGCGTGTGGCACAGCCAAGAAAAAAGATTTGTTATCAAGAACAGAGGATACAAGAATAAGAACCAAAGGATTATATGTTCCAGGATGAATGGTTGGGGTATAAAAAGAAAATTTATGTGAAAGTCTTAATTTTGTATTCTTTTAAAGGGGACTGGTAAGTCATAAAGACTCAAGACCTCACTAAAATAGGTAGATAGAATTTAAGAGAAAATATTGCCATAAGAAAATATGTAGCCAATTTATTAGATGGACTGAAATTTGAGTGTATAAACAGAACATATCTTTATTTTTCTTACACTGTATTCAAATATGCTTTGATAGAGATGTTCCATGCCCTTAGCATATGACACAGATTTATAGGCACTTTAATAAAAGGAAAGTTAAATTTTGATATTCAAAACTCTATTTTAACCTTAAAAGTTTCTGACTTGTTTAAACCAAAACTTCAATTGCACATCCAGTTCAAAGATTCTCTTCTCCCCTTAGCGTAGCCTTCACACATTGCTTGGGGATCTTTCAGTGGAGAAGATGAATGTGTTCTCTTTTTGCACTCTTTCTCCACCTTCTTTTTTATTCTCCTGACTCTTCTAGGACTTGCTCAGGGGAAGGAGGAATTGTGACTATTGCTTAGGGCCTTACCATGGCAGTCCACTCCACATTCCTTACTGCTAAGATCCTCTAACCACTTTTTTAAGCATATTCTCATGAAGATTATCTAACATATTTTTCTTATCTGAAATCTTCTTTTTCAAAGGGATCTCACACGTCTTTTCCATGCCAGACATAGGGAGTGTAGGCTGCTGCTATTGTTTTCTCTTCTGTGGGCCTTGCTACCATAAGCTGTCCCATTTGGCTCCCTATCTTCTAAAGTTTTAGATAGAAATAGGCACCAGTCTCTCTGTTTACACACCTTTAACTCCATGTGACACATTTCATGTACTCCCGAAAACTCTTCTGGTGTGTTCCTCTTGATTATATGTGGACAACTACAGCTTATAAACCATAGATCTGGGGAGTACAATGGCCCTCCTTCTTTCAAATACTCCTGATTCATCAACTTGTCTTGGAAAGGGAAAAAGGCACACCTTCTCCTTACAAGGAAGAACAAATGCCATTGCACTCTCTATTATATTGACTTTATTAAGGACTCACCCACTAATAACCTTTCATCTTCCGGAAGGGTTAGTTTGGCCATAATTTAGTGAGTCTTAAAAAGATATATTCAGCAGCCCCCTTTAAAGTGGGGAGAATTTATATTTACCACAGAATTTTGGTAAATAAATCATCAATGTTTTTGACTTTAAAATTCTGTACTTCAACAATAACAAGTGCATGTATAACTCATTTTACTATGCTCTATTGTGCTTCTCAAATATTGCATTTTTTATAAATTGAAGGCTTGTGGCAACTGTGTTGTCAGATGATGGTTAGCATTGTTAGCAATAAAGTATTTTAAATTAAGATATGTATATCATTTTTCAGACATAATATTATTGCACACTTAATACAATATAGCATAAACATAACTTTTATATACACTGAGAAACCAACCAATTTGCGTGACTTGCTTTTTTTGCAATGTTCACTTTGTTGTGGTGGTCTGGAGCAGAACCTGCAGTATCTATGATGTAGGTCTGTACAGTTGCCCCTAAATCAAGGAGGGGGTTGATTCCAGGACCCCTCCCATGAATACCAAAAATTCTTGATGCTCAAGTCTCTTATATTAAATGGTGTAGTTCAGTGGGCTCTCTATATCTGCAGGCCCTCCAATCTGTAGTTGGTTGAATCTGCGCCTGCAAAACTTGCAGATACAGAGGGCTGACTTTAAAGTCATATCCAACATCTTCTAATACTTTATCTCTCATGGCACTTTCACAAAATTAAGAAATAACTTGTCCAGGTTTTTTTTTTTTTTTTTTCAATTACTAAAAAGTTTCCAAATAAGGAATGAAAAACATATGCCCTAATGTTGCTGAACGATTTTAACTTAAGTTTTAATTTTTAATATTTTTTAAAGAAATTAAACAAATATTTCCTCAATCAATCTACATAAAAGTCCTTTTGAGGTAGTCAAAATAAATCTTATTTTTACCTTTTAAAGGTGATGGTGCAGTAACTCGACATTATGTAACTTGCTCAAGAGTTGCAGAGCTAGTAAGTGTTATGATCATGAATTCGGACTTCAGTCTTCCAATATTTTTCATTTCCTTTTAACAGTCTTTCTCAATATATAGAGAATGTTATTATTGATTTTAGTTTTTGAACATAACATGACATGTTTTATGACTGCATAATTAATATGCTGTTCTACTTCAAGAGTTAAGCCTATACTTCTGTCCCTTAGGGCTCAGTTTCTTTCCACCAGAGAAGGTAGGCAGTAGCCAAGGTAATTAAAATGATTTAAAGCACAAAAAAAATAGTTTACACTTGTAGGAGAATCATGGGTTTTTCTAATGAGATGATTGTTTCACCAGGAGAGAAGTATGACATGGATCAAAGCCTCCAATAGGTAAATGTTTATTAGAAAATATGAACAGATACTAAAATAATTTTACCACTATTTATATCTGCTTAAGCACTATTGAGCTGTTCCTTAAACATGTGAGAGAACTCAAACATCTGCCAAGTTTTGTTGTTGATAGTACTGATAGTAAACTTCCATTCCTTTTCCTTATATTTTCATGTGGAAGGACATCATTTAGTATACTATCCTGGGCTTCCTTTCCCTGGGAGAAGGAATGACTTATTTGATTGGTGACTTAGCAAAAGGACATAGGCATGTTTAGAAGAGCTTTTGCTTTTTCCCTCTTTAGGGACACAGACATTTGAGTCTTTTGCCATTAGGCAAGGTCTCTGTCTTTACAATTGGTGGGAATCATAAAGGGAGCTGTAGATTTGAGGTAAATTCTATTAACTTGAGTATTAGGTTTTGCTCCATTGGTCTACAAACCTTGAAAAATAAGCATAAGTGGAATTTGTGATGCACAAATCTCACTTAAAGTTTAAGGCATTTGTTGTATCCAAGTATAATTATTTTTACCTTGACAGTTTGCTGCACCTTGTCGAGCAACTTAAAGCTTGAGGTGACATGATATTTTGTCTCTCTTGTTCCTCTGTAGCTCATGGCAGCTTTGTCCATTGGGGAGTGTCTATATATTATATATATATAATATATGTAATATATTATATATATATGTATATACACACACATATATATATGTAAGCCTTAGCCAAACACCGGACAAAGTCTGAGCACATAGGTAGATGGCAGGGGGCATGTGACTCACAGCCGGGTGAGCTTCACAATCACAACAGTCATCGGGTACAAGATACAACAGCGTATCCTTGAGCTACACAGGTGCAGAATGGCCTGGAATTACAGGTAAAACTGACACTAAGGCATTATGGGTAGAATTTTTTCCCTTTTCTTCAGCTGAGTCTGTAAGCAGCTAATTTAAACGGAATATCAGTAAAATACTGACATGTGCCTGGTTGCCTGGGATGTTCCCTGTTTATGCTGCTGGCCTCCTGTTCCACACTATTAAACATATATTTGCTGGATAGTAAATTAGG
This sequence comes from Lipotes vexillifer, assembly GCF_000442215.2. Lineage (NCBI taxonomy): Eukaryota > Metazoa > Chordata > Mammalia > Artiodactyla > Lipotidae > Lipotes > Lipotes vexillifer. Next base: position 310,684 of record NW_006777322.1, on the reverse strand, counting down.
CAGTCACTCTACCTGGTGAACTCGAATGTGTGAGCTTTAAATTATTAATGAGATGTCTCGGTAGGTAGTTATCAGTAGGCTCGCCCCAACTGTACTCCTTTTGATGTAATTGCAACTGTATTTAGAACTCAAATAAGGAACTATACAAGGAGAGAGTAATCACTTGGATTCATGTGGCTAATCCACAGGATCTCTATAATTAATATTCTATAATTGCAATTTTCACATACACAAAAATAGAGATGATAGTAAAATAAACTATCTGGGACTCAGTTCCCACAATTCTTGTTTCATCTATCCCACTCCACCAATACCACCTTTTTCTCTTTTCTGGAGTATTTATTATAAAATCAACTCCTAGGCATCCAATCGTGTTAACTGTAAATGTATTAGTAAGTATATCTAGCACATAAGGATTTTTAAAATTTAACAAAAATACTATAAACACAACCAGTATTAATTAATCATTAATCACAATTATGTATTTTAATAAATAAATTGCTAATTATTTATTATTTAATTACACTATTATTAAGTATTAATAAAAATTTTCTGGTAACATCAAATATACAGTCTAGATCCAACTTAGCTCGATTTTCTTTAACAAAAGTCTGTATAGGTTTGTTTTAGTAAGGGTCCAACAAAGGTATTACATTGAATTCAGTTGATATTCTCTGAGATTTCTTCTCATATAGAGTGTTTCTCTCTCCCCATATTTTGCTCTATTTGTGTTCTCCATATGTCATCCCTCTGGTATAATTTTCCACATTCTATAAAATGTGCTATTATCTAACATGGTTCTATTTCTCCTGAATATCTCATAAAATTTGGGGAGGTAAATCTAGACACAGGTTTAGGTTCAGGTACAAAATCTTTTAATAAATATATATGGTTCTGAGTATTTTCTACTGTATACTCTTCGTGAAGTACAGATTTAACCATTTGTTCAAGTGCTGTCAGCCTGAAATTCATTCATTTTAAAGTTCCGATCACCTTGAACTTAATGCACTAGCAAACATTGATCATGACTGCCTTGATCCACTATATTTCATTTGAGTTGTTTAATTCATTCCCGTGGAATTTATTAGCTCTGATTCTTATGTAAGGGAGAGTTTTCTCTCACAAGCTCCTTGATTAGTCTAAAAAGTACTCCTTAAAAGAAATGCCAGACAAATGCTTGCTTCTTTCCTTATATTTACCTTAAGTGAGACCATGGGTAGCCTGCTTTACACTGGTTAAAAAGGAAGAGCAAGGCTACTTTGAGTGTGGGATTATTCAACTCAGCAGTGAGGGTAATGAGGAATTTAGGATGAATGTTTTTGGCTAACTCAGAATTCACTAATCTTGTATCATTTACTTTAGGAAAACTCACAGCACAAAATTTATAGTTATATAAGAAAAAAATACTTCAGAAAAGAAATAAAACAACAAGGAACAATTGTAGTCAAATCCAATGAACAAAAGTAGTTGTAAATACAATTAAGAAGGAAAAGCATAAGAAACAGATTGGCATGTTAAAAATTCATCAGAGTTTGCTGAAGGTAATCAGACAGCCCCCCCAAAATATGGAAGAGGACTATTTTTCTTTGGACTACACATTTTTCCTAGAAAGGAGCCATGGCAAGAGCCATGGTAGCCCATGATTGAAAATGTCACAAGAGATTGCAAAAACTGAGTCACTAAACAGAACCACACTCAATGCAGCACTAGGCAGCAAAGAACTCAGAATTCAAAGCATCAAAGCAAAAGCAAAATTAGAATTCTGAATATTCAAGAAAGGTTTCTAAAATAAGAGCCTGTGATGGGGTTTTCCCCAATTGAAAATATAAAATTTATAAAAAGGCACATACATAATACACGCATACACACACACACACACACACACAGCCTCAAATATCACTGAGAAAAGAGAAAGTGATCCATAGGGTTAAAATTGTCATCTGGATGGGCTGTTTCTCCGGGTTGATAACATGATAACTGGGTCTCCATGGGTACCCTTACTCTTTTCACTTGCTGGCTAGGAGAAAGCCAGAAGAATCAAGAAGCATGGTTTCAGGGTAAACATGGTAGGAATCCAAGGCAGTGACAGCTAGAGCTGTCAGTCAACCATGCTTCTAACAAGAGCAGATTTGAGTAGTGGCTTTCCATGGACTCCAAAAAATGGAAGCTTAGACTATTTATTTTTAATCTTCCCTGTTTTTCAAATATAAGCATTCTATGCTCTATTTTTTCCTCTAAAGACTGTTTTAGCTGCATCTCATAAATTTCAACATGTTGTGCTTTCGTTTTCATCCAATTCAAAATGTTTTTTCCTTTTTTGATATCTTCTATGACTCATAAGTTACTTAGAAGTGTATTGTCTGTCTTGGTAAATACTTCATGTGCATTTGAAATGAATGTATATTCTATAAATGTCATTTAGGTTAAGTTGATCTGCAGTGGTGTTCAAATGTTACACATCTTATTGATTTTCTGACTTTTGTTCTATCAATTACTGAGGGGAGATTTGAGTGTAATTTTGAGTGAATGTAAGAGACGGTGGGGTTTAGGGTATGTTTTAGTCTGTTTGGACTGCTATATCAAATATCACTGACTGGCTGTCTTAAGCTAGGAAAGTGTTAGATTTGGTGGGGAAAACTTATGAAATATTTCCTATGTACTGTGAAAGAAGAATTATTCATGACACTTGTTAAAGACAGCAAGGAAGACTTTATTGAAGAAGCACTACTGCAATGGGGGTTCTGCAGTAGGGGGTAAAAATTAGGCAAATTAGGCTCAACTCTGAATACAACAAAAATAAGAGATTTATATCCAAGAAGCAGAGTGGGAAGAGAAACATCAAAGCTAGACAGATTCTTGGTAGACCAACTCAATAGGATTTTTGCTGAAGGCAGGCCAAAGTGATATGATATGGAGAGTGGGGGATGAGGAATTTGATCAGATATCCAGGAGGAGGGACTTTCACTGAACTGAATCAGCAGGACTCTTGCTAAAACTAGAGTAAGATGGCTAAAGACAGAGTCCAACAGAATCCAAGGGCCTAGTTAAAAAGAGGACTCAGAGGAGCCTGACTCAAGTTTGGTCAATGACAGTAACAGGTGACAATGACAGTAACAGGTCTTCGTCAGTAACAAGATTTTTCTTAAGGCTAAGGCTAACTTTAAACCTTCTTGATTATATAATTATGTGGCTGTAAATGATAAGGACACATACATTAATAAAATATAGATCTAAAAAAATAAATAAACATATAAATAACTGGAAGTTACACTGTGATTGCTCTTGTATATGAGAATCATAAAACTATCAATTACTATTATTCTATAATCTACTTTTAGAAAATTACAAAGATCTATAGCCCTTCAAGAGCAGTAGGGCTTCTATATACACGTATATAGAGACAGAAAGAAAGTGAAAGCAAGGGAGTGAGAACAAGAGAGGGAGAATGGGAATCAGCATGTTCTACCCCTTATTCAGAAACAGCCTCATGGAAGCCAATATTCCTCATGATATTGATTCCCTAAAAGAGTTATTTTAAAATCTTATTTCCATTCCATTATACACAAGATATAATGCTCCAAGTGTAACATGTTCCCATATGCAATACTCAGAATGGTGAATGCAACACTATTTCTCTATCCTCAATCACTGTCAATTAAACTTATATTGAAAATATTATAGAAAAAACTTGAATACTAATTCTAATTGTATACATATGCAGTTTTTGCTTCACTAGTGCTATATTCTAAAATTTAGCATACAGTTTTGTAAGTCAGTTTTAAGTTTTTCTTTGAATATCCTTCCAAAAGTGAATAATTATTTACTACTCTCATACCTCACTGTATGAGAAATAGGTTGGTGGGAAGGTTCTTTCTTTCCTTCTTTCTTTTATTACATGCATTGTTAAAGACAATATTCAAAGCTTAACATTTAATAAGTACTGTATTGAATGGCAACATAATGTAGTGATTAAGAAATGAGTTTTCTGGGCTTCCCTGGTGGCGCAGTGGTTGAGAATCTGCCATGCAGGGGAATATTCTAAAATTTAGCATACAGTTTTGTAAGTCAGTTTTAAGTTTTTCTTTGAATATCCTTCCAAAAGTGAATAATTATTTACTACTCTCATACCTCACTGTATGAGAAATAGGTTGGTGGGAAGGTTCTTTCTTTCCTTCTTTCTTTTATTACATGCATTGTTAAAGACAATATTCAAAGCTTAACATTTAATAAGTACTGTATTGAATGGCAACATAATGTAGTGATTAAGAAATGAGTTTTCTGGGCTTCCCTGGTGGCGCAGTGGTTGAGAATCTGCCTGCTAATGCAGGGGACACAGGTTCAAGCCCTGCTCTGGGAGGATCCCACATGCCGTGGAGCAACTAGGCCTGTGAGCCACAACTACTGAGCTTGCGCATCTGGAGCTTGTGCTCTGCAACAAGAGAGGCCGCGATAGTGAGAGGCCCGCGCGCCACGATGAAGAGTGGACCCCGCTTGCCACAACTAGAGAAAGCCCTCGCACAGAAACAAAGACCCAACACAGCAAAAATAAATTAAAAAAAAAAAAAAGAAATGAGTTTTCTGATTAGACAAATGTGACTTTGAGCTTGTTGTGCTGCCACCAGCACCAAGAACAGAAGCAGCCAGAGGAGAACAAAAGACTGTTAGGATGTGAATCCACCCTACTGGCTACCAGGTGCATGATTTTGAGAAGTTTAGTTAAAATGTCTGAGCCTCTCCTCATTTTAAAGGGATATCACAGGACTTTCTCCAAAGTGTTTTCTTCGAAGGCTAAAGATATAATCCATGTAAATTTCTTAGCACAGTTTATGGAAGATATTAAATGCCCTATAAATATTTTCTGGCATTCAAGGTAACTGAAATAGTAGCAGTAGTAGTTGTCACTGTAGTTTAAATTTTAGTCATACTAGTGGTAGCGGTAATAAATTTCTGCACATCTCACGGTTGTGTCTAATCATCTTGGTTGACAGTCAATCAATTTTTTAGAATATAGTTCTGTGGGAGAAATTTTGCTGAAAAAAAGATTCCTGAGAAACTGAAACTCCTTCACTGGTTTTGTGATTAATCTCTTTAAGCCTGATATCTACAATTCTTTTGTCCATCATCATCATCACCATTATCATCATCATCATCATCAGCATCATCATCATTATCATCATCATCATCATATAAACACTGCTGCACTTTGAACACAAAAGTCCAAGAGCGGCTAGCGTGAAGGAATTGATAGAGATTAAAACGCTGACTGTGAGATGTGGGGTGGTGTGGGGAACAAACACACACTAGGTCTTGTTGTCCTCACACTATACTGCACAATAACATTAAAATACATGAGGATATGTGTCCTATATGCTCTTTGATGCTAGTAAAACAGATTGCCTTTCAGAGGCAACCTTCATTCGTTGGCTCTACCTGAGTAAATCTAGAAAGGAGCATGAATGATAAAAGTGTAGTCAGGCTCCTAGAAAATTATAGCCCAGTAGTGATGCTAGGATATGGAGGATTTATAGTAAGTCTCAAGGAAGTGGGAATATCTACCAAAAAACAAATGTAAGAGATTTTAAAAGTCATTCTGCAGCTTTTTTTTCTTTTTCTTTTTTTTTTTGGTGAAATAAGAACTCTTCCAATAAAAACTGCCTAGGGCAATTACCTTTGTCCACCCAAGAAATTAATTAAAATACATATTTTAAAGTTCTCTCCATATTTGGTAAGTAACATAGACTCCTTAAACCTTGATATTCCTTTCCATAAAACAGATGATAATAATTATGCATAGGCTAATTTTAGGATTCAAATGAATAGTGTGTGAAAAACACCTGGCACTGAGAAGAACCTCCATGAACTTAAGTACTCACTCTTTTTCTACACGGTAACAGAGCCAAGGACTCTTTTGCTGTTATAAATCAGAAGAAGCAATTATATAATTTTGTCTCCAAGGTATTACCACTCATATTTCTGATCCTTACCCCTCTCTCATCAATGAAAATAGCCTTGTGAATAGTATATAAACATGGCATTTACCAGCTCAGCTCATCTTCGCACGATTAGTTTAGGTGCTTAAACTGTATTTTTAATAACTCCAGAAGAACAGTTTTAATTTCAGTAAGGATCAGTTGGATTAAAATAGAAAAAGAAAAACAGACAAAAGATTCAGTTTTATTGACAAGACTACACACTTAACCACTTAAAACCATCTCATTATAATATGCTATTGTTAAAAGGAGGTACTCTGACAATTGAGAAAAAGGAGCTAGACAGTCCAGTATTGCTGCAGGTAAAAGTGATCTCAAATTGAGTGAATAACACCATCAACATATGTCCAAGATGGCACTCTCTCTTCCCAGTGTGGACGCATCCAAACAGAAAATTTGAGCTTTATGTGAAGTAAGAACAATAGAGACAAACTAGTAGCCGTTAAAAGCTAAGAGAAAGAAGTTTTTTTTTAGTTCTGTGTGGGCTTCTCTAACTTGTCAAGAAGGATTTGGGACTGGGAAGGGTATAACACATAGTGGTTGAAAAAGGATTTTAATTTAAATATTATTTAGGGGTTTTTAAGAGATCTCTGATGAACTAAGTGGATTTAGTTTTCCTAGCCCAATTAAGTTTTATCCTGGAATACTGAAAAAAGTTTGCAGATGAGAACATTCAACTTCAGTAATCTTTGATGAACTAGGAAGAGGTTGTTATCATCTGGAGATCAGATTTTTAAATAAAATTTTTTAAATTACAATAAAAATTATAACAATTGAGTTATGGAGTTGTATAATCAATGCAAATATTATAGAAAAACTGTATCAGACTTCTAGAAATAAAAATATCAAGCATTTATGATGGGTAGGAATCCACTAAGAGCAAGTGAAGCCAGCAAGTTTAATATGTGTGTGTTTGTGTGTGTATATATAAAAAAAATATATATATTAATAACATTATTCTGGTTTTTCAAGACTGCTATGGACGTATAATAATACTGACTTGAATAAAGATTTCACAGAACCTCTGATAGTATTCATTGGGTCAAAATGGAGATGGGTAGATAAGGCAAATGAATTCATAGCACTTAGATAATATATGTTAGAAAGTGTTGGTTAATAGATGAATATCTCCCAATTATATATCACAGGTCTGTGCTCTTATTTTTGTATCAGTGATATGGAAGAGAGTATATATAATAGAAGTGGGTTTCCCCACTTTCCTTCAGGATTCTGCATTTTGCCTCACTGTCCCTACACTCCCTGTGCTGCAAGTGAGCACCTTTTCTTTCCATCCTCCTCCTTGTGTTTCCTGATGCTATTTTCACCAGGTTAAATTATCTACTCAAAATCTTTATTATACAAGCCCATAATGATGCAGCTGTCCCATTCTTATCCAGCGTTCAATTATGCAATTCTTGGTTATTTCAGGTTAATAATAATTAATTCTTGTTTTGGAGCTTTACTTGTCATATATATCCTACTTTCCCTAGCTAGATATTAAGAAAAGACATAGCATCCTTTTCTTCCCTCCGTAAATCCACTGTATACAACAAAGTACTAGGCACAGATTTGCAAAGCAGCTACATGGTAAGTAAGCTTATATTGAATAAATTAACCGACTTGCTAATTGATCAGTTCCCTCAACATTGAATCCATGCTATGGCCCAGGGTCAAGTAGATCCGAAAGTATGTAAAATAGTATTAGCCTGTTAAGCAGACTCTAGGGATGTGAGTCAAATTATATGCAGGGAGACTTCCCTTAACCACAAAGATTTTTCATATCAATGACATGTTAATAATGTTTTACTCACATGTATATTCTGTCAACAGTGTGTGAATTTCTTTCTATTTTCTGTCTCTAGTGGCTTCACCAAAGGTGCCTTCATAGCTAGAACAAAGGTCTGGGTTTCCCCATGATGCTCCATCATTGCTTAATATATCATGAAGCAGAGTCACAGCAACTGCAAGAACTTCCTATTCCAGCATATAAATCTTTGTAAAACATGTTCTAAAAAATGAAGGAAAAAAACAAACAACACTGGACTTTCACATATTCTTCCCTAAGGCTTATATTGAACAATGAGCCCAATATGGTACTGTACATCATACTGCTAAGCTGCCAGAAGAATTCAAACCTCCCTAAGCACAAGAGCCAAGGGAGCTATTAGCATGTTTTTAAGCTCAGAACTTAACATTCCGGATGAGACTAGTGTCACAGGTTCCTTTGGAATGTGATTTTCCTTGACTCTTTTCCATTTGGATGTGTGAAAGTTATGAGGGAGGCTGAAGCAGTAGGAGAGGGAGGGAGAGCATGTCTAGAGTGATGATACATTTAAAAATACCATCCCGAGAAACCCTGAGCTCTCTAGTTATGGATTCTAAATATAGTACGCCAACAGGAGAGAAGTGCGCCAGTTGGTCTTTCAGAAAGCTGCTCCAGCATCAGATAAAGATGACTCACCCAGGGGGGCGTCAGGCTGTGATGTGCCATTTCAGCATTTTCTTACCAAAGCCTTCAAACATGGTTCCTTCCCAGAAACCACACTTTCCTCAGAGAATAGAGGAATAATAACACATCAATACTGAATTGCTAGCATTAGATCATTGTTAATCCCCTCAAAAAACACTTTTTTGGGGGGAGGGGTTTACAAAAAGGCTTTCTAGGTAACGACCATTATTAGCAAAGGAAATACACCAAAAAATTGCTGTGGGTATTATTTCCTCTTGTACCTATGTTGGCTTTAATTTTTTTCCATTAGATTTATTTTTGTAAGGGAATCTAAAACTAGTGCTGCATTAAAATATTTTTCACACTCCAAACAGTAAGTTGAGGAGTATCATATGAAGGAAAAGCCCATATTTATTAAGTATTTTTGCTTATTCCTTTTCCACTAGAATGCCCACATGCAAACACACAATTTCCTAAAACCTTTTTAACTATCAAATCTATTTGAGCCTAGTGTTAAAAGTGTGAAGCCATATATTATAGTTCTTGCCTACTGCATATTTATTGTGTTGACTAGATTTATTGCATTTTAATGGCTACATGTTCATAAATTGATTTTTAACCAGGTCTATTTAAAAACCTCTTGTGATGAGCTAACTATAACATACTTGCCATCTGTATCTCTTAGGAAGCAAAAGTTTTAAATTTAGTCAACTCTACTGCTGGCATTCTATTTTTCAGTTCAACCTCTTCTGTAAATTCTTTTCTCCAGATCCTTAATTCTGGAGGTGTGTGGGTGGAGAGCAGACTAGACTGAGTTGTTCACAAGAGTTGTGTCAAAAATCCAGAAATAGCAAAATTAAAACCACCAAATCAATAAATAGTATTGAGTAAGAATTTATTGTGCATTTAGAAACAGTTTGCAAATTGGAAGCTTCCAAATTCAAAGAATGATATGAAGCTCAGGGGCATGAAGTTTCAGGATGACTTATGACGTGAAAATGAGGAAGTTGTTAACCTTTACAATGACTGGTTATTATAATGGGGATTCCCAAATGGAAGGGAATTGGTTAAAAGTGATTATCTCATACCATGTTTAGGAAGATGACTTAAGGTTTTTTTTTTTTTTTTTTTTTTTTTTTTATAATTCTCAGAGGCAAGGAATAACCTTAAGTTAAATTTCACTTATGTTCGTGAAATAAGCTAGATTTAGTTCTGTTTACATGGCTTAAATGGTTTTGTTTGCTCAGGGAATTCTCAAGTCTGGTCTCTATTTTGTACTTAATTTGAATAATTTCCTACTCTCGGTCATTCTCTCAGCAGGCTGAGAGTGTGACCAACAAATATAGCATTACTTTTGTTTACTAGTGTTGATGTTGCAACCAGCAATGTTTTAAATTAAGTTATAAAAATTATAGTTATCTTCATCAGTTCATTCACTCTCCTGTAATTAATCTTTGTTTCGTTTCATAGAGTTTTAGAAATTCTTATCCAGTTGAGTATTATGATCTTAAAGTTATCAGAAACTTATATTCTAGAGTAACTGTCATCATCTTTTCCATGAATCTCTTTGAGGTTGAAGCATTCTGCCTGTAGTTGATTGTAAATACTTTCCAAGAAGGATCAAGAGTAAAATGATAACTTGTGAGTGACGAAAGACTTAAAAACAGCCACGGTTAAAGATCTAGTGAGAATCCATCAAAAAATAATGCAATTAAAAAGCAACTGCTTTTTTGTGATATATATTATAAAATAATAACTGGAATTATGACTGATAATATTATACCAGGACATATCTAGAGTTTTAGGAATTACATGTAATTTCCAGAATATATATTAATAATATATACACATGTAAATATAAAAAGTTTAAACATTACTTTTTATTTGACAATGCTTCCCATGCAATTTAATATCAAGCCTAAATAAATTAAGATTTCTCTTTTATAAGCAGAGAGAGCAATCTTTTGAGATCTTCCAAGGACCCTCTGGAAAATCCCAAAGTTAGTTTGAAGTCAAAAAGCCTTCATTCAGAATCTGATTTGGGGAAGTTTGTTAAAAACGTCAAAATATTTAAAACACTTGATCAAATAGGAGTATGTCACTGTGAAATATACTTTATCCATTCAAACAAAGTGACAAAAGATTTAAAAGGCAAAGATAGAAAACTATATAGTTGCAAAGAAACTTAGCTCTTTTAATATTGAAAAGACTCATGCTCAACATTGCTAATTATTAGAGAAATTCAAATCAAAACTATGATGAGGTATCACCTCACATCAGTCAGAATGGCCATCATCAAAATGCTACAAATAATAAACACTGGAGAGGGTGTGGAGAAAAGGGAACCCTCCTACACTGTTGGTGGGAATGTGTGTAGAACAGTATGGAAGTTCCCTAAAAAACTAAAGATATAGTTACCATATGATCCAGCAATCCCACTCCTGGGCATATATCTAGAAAAGCCAAAAACTAATTCAAAAAGATACATGTAACCCAATATTCACAGCAGCACTATTTACAATAGCCAAGACAGGGAAGCAATGTAAACGTCCATTGACAGAAGAAAGGATAAAGAAGATGTGGTATATATATGCAATAGAATATTACTCAGCCATAAAAAAGAATGAAATAATGCCATTTGTAGCAACATGGGTGGACCTAGAGATTATCATACTAAGTGCAGTAAGTCAGACAAAGACAAATATATAATATCACTTATATGTGGAATCTAAAAAAAAATGATATGAATGAACTTATTTACAAGACAGAAATAGACTCACAGACATAGAAAACAAACTTATGGATACCAAAGGGGAAAGGGGTAGGGGCAGGGATAAATTAGGAGTTTGAGATTAACAGATATACACTACTATATATAAAATAGATAACCAACGAAGACCTAATATATAGCACAGGAAACTATATTCAATATCTTATAATAACCTATAATGGAAAAGAATCTGAAAAAGAATATAAATATATGTGCATAACTAAATCACTTTGCTGTACACCTGAAATTAACACACTGTAAATCAACTATACTTCATTAAAAAAAAAAAAAGCAAATAAACTGAAAAAAAAAAGAAAATACTCAGTTCTCCTAAGTCATCAAAGATCTGACAAAGACAATGTGGGGCACAGGAGATATTTCCTAAGACACGAAATCTTTGTTTCCTAAGCAGGTTACATTAAAGGTAAAGAAAAACATTTTATAATATTTTATTAAGAGCAGACCAGATCAATAGTCCAAGAAATCTTGTTGTTTAGCAGATAAAAGAAAATTAAAATCTAGTTTTATATAAGTACAGTACTTATTAAAGCTTATTTTTAAAAAACCCTAATAATAAAATCCATTCAATTTTAGCCAGCTTTGACCTCACAGCATAAAATTTCTTTCCCACAAACCTTTTGCAAATTTCTACATCCATTTAGGTTTTCTGTTATTCTTTTTCCTTTCTTATTCTGAAACAACCAGTCATTTTATTTCAGACAATATTACTCTCTTTTTCCTTAACAAAAACACATCCTATATATCTTGCATACTTCTCATATAAAAATGCATCCCATTTTCTTCCCATACTTTGTATACAAAGTAGTTTCTCCTCACTCATTGATTTTAGCAGTTCTACTTTTACATACTGATTATAAATGTTAACTATAAATCTTTACTTTCCAGTGAAAGCTAGGAAGCAGGCAATTATGAACTCTCTAACATATATTATTAGCATCCCACAGTAGATTAGGAAATTTATAAATACAAAATTATAAAAATGTATAATTTTTTAGAGACATGTTTTTCACAGTACAATTTTTTTTTTTTTTTTTTTTTGCGGTATGTGGGCCTCTCACTGTTGTGGCCTCTCCCTTTGCGGAGCACAGGCTCCAGACGCGCAGGCTCAGAGGCCATGGCTCACGGGCCCAGCCGCTCTGCGGCATTTGGGATCTTCCCGGACCGGGGCGCAAACCCGTGTCCCCTGCATCGGCAGGTGGACTCTCAACCACTGCGCCACCAGGGAAGCCCCTAGTACAATTTTTTAACATAGCAGAAGACATGGTTATTAATAAACCCAAATACCCTTTGTCTCTCTGTAAAACTTAAGAAGCCAAAACCAGATTAAGTTTAAAATTATGTTTAGCAATCAATGTCTCAATATATTACCTTATTTGGAAACGATCTAAATATTCTAATAAATATCCATTATTTAGTTTAATATAGTATAAACTTTTATCTTATTTAAATTTATTCAAATGACTTGTTAACAATTATGCTTACATTAGACATTGAATAGCTAACCATCATCTTATTTTTGCTGAAGATTTTGTAACAGAGATAGCATAAGCTTATTTGACTAGTAAATCCAGGGAAAAAGTTTTATGTTTGCATTAAATTTAATATTGACAATTCTAAAGGAATGCCTGTTTTTATTAAACCAACAAACTTAAACTAGCTTTTATTTATCAAAGATTATCTCAGATCATGTAAACTCAAAAAATATTTAGGTTAGTTTCTATATTTCTGAGAGTATACCTGATTTCTATAAATACTTATTTTTCCTTGAAACCAATTAAATAGAGCTCTTTGCAAATTAATTTTAGCAACACCATCCATAGGTAGAAAAATATCACATACCTATAGCATACACACATAGACATACATAATGTACAGACTTAAATAGAGATTTTATAGCTTTTGTTTTTAAAAATTTTAGCCATGTCTCAGGCATTAAGCTCAAAAGAATATTTGGATCCAAACTGTATTTCTGGCAGATGGACTAAGTTAAGATTACTTGCTCATATGGCCAAAATATATTTTTTTTACTAAAGATTTTTAATTTGTGCAGTGTAAGGATTCTTTAGGAGAAGCTAACTTTGGACTCATTTTGTGTGTAGAAGCTTCTGCATACCAATCAAAGAATGAGTTCCACTGTCTCTGAGAGGTTTGAGATCTTCTCTTTTAAGGGCACTCCTTAAAGTGGACTTATCTAAAACAAAGTTTCCCCAGAAAGGTTGTTATAATTCCAAATTATTCAAAAGTGTACCCTTTTTCAGAACGGTACACAATTCTGGTCCATGATGGGTATATATATAAGAGGCAGGAATCTTTAAAGAAGAAGGAAATTTAGACCAGGTGGAACCATTCTGCTTTTAGATTCCCTGAAACAAATATTCCAACCTGGTAATCCGACTTCTGCCTAAAACCCAAGGAATCACAGGTTTCTCCCCTTACAGACTGAAAGATGATTTACCAAGAAGCTTCAACAATCAGAAGATAGGTATGCATAATAAAACTGGAAAGGTCAAAAAGCAAAGAGCGCAGAGCTCAGATCCAAAAGAGACTTACCCTTAAACTCCACTCATCCAGAAAACAGTGAACTCAATAGGCCAGAGTGGGTACCAGCCTCTGGTTACTCAGAGCCTTGGAGTTGTTGGGGTCTTCTTTAGATCCCACTTCCAATGCCATAAACTGTCAAAAATCCAGAAATTGCAAAATTAAAACCACCAAATCAATAAATGGTATTGATCAAGAGTATATTGTTCATATAAAAATAGTTCACAAACTCAAACTTCCAAGTTCAAAGACATATGAAGCTCAGGGGCATAAAGTTACAGGATGACTTATGAAGTAAAACTGAGGAAGTTATTAACCTTTACAATGATTGGTTATTACAATGCAGGGTTCTAAATAACAGGGGTTTGATTAAAAGTGATTATCTCACACCATGTTTAGAAAGATGACTTGTTTCTTTTATAATTGTCAGAGGCATTTATAAGAAATAACCCAAATTAAGTTTTGCTTACATTCATGAAATAAGCTAGATTTAGTTTTGATTTCATGACTTAAATGGCTTTGTCTGCTCAGGGAATTCTCAAGTCTGGTCTTCATTTTATATTTAACTCTGACTTCATTTAGTGGTGGTGATTTAATATTCTAAATCCAGCTCCTCCCTCACCCTTACTAACTCCCCTTCAAGACAAGAAGTCAAGATGCTACCAATACATCTGCCATTGCCATTTGGTAAAGCCAGAGGGGTAGGGGTGCTGAAGAAAGAGTCACCCATGCTGGGAATTACAGCAGAAGGTGAAGATTTCATCTATTTCCCATATACAGGTTCATTCATAATGAACTTTGTCATTAGGCTTGAAGGGTAGACAGCTAGACTTTTGGAACCCATTTCTTCTCTTTCCTTTGAGTACTAAGCTCTTCATCTTGATGTAGTTGACAATGTCTCCTCTTCTTGATTTTTGTTTCCAATGCTTTGAAATTTGTATTATTATTTGTTTCTCCTCCTGCCTCTTTTCTTTTTACCTTACCTATTTTCATTCTTCTCCCCCCAAAAAGTTTAGAAAAGAAATATGAAAATTAAAAAATATATAAATTATATTTCCTTTAATTTGGGGCAAAATTATTTTTATTTTGTCTTTGATGTTAATGTCAGAATCTAACCTTAGAGCACTGTCATTTTTAAATTAATTTTGTCTACAGCTCCATATATCCACAGACACTTAACATGCTTTGACAAAACAAATGGGTAATAAATGTCAATGAATTTTAGGATTCCTCATCTATCATCAATTATACTAAACAATTCCCCCATAAATGTCAATTGACTGCAACAAAAACTCAATTTATTTCAGAAATTCATGTCATGTTTTGTTTGTTTTTCAAAAGTAAGTCATAACTTTACAAATTACAGACTCAAAACACTGCCCAAATGTCATAAAGGCTTCTATTCCAAATAAGGATCTATTAATTAAAACTGGAAAAACAGGGAGTCTGGGTTAAAAGGAAACCATGAGTTAAGTCAGTACGTAACTCTATTCCCTGCCCAGGATAACCAGTAAAAATATTAAAATGTGTATGTTTAAAAATTAACTATGAACACAAATTAACCTGTGCCTGTTACCCATGTACTAAAAGAACAAAAGCATATATGAATAGATTTTGACCCTTTGCTTGTATTTAAATGCATTTTGAAGTCACAGTCACTGAATTCTGCTCTAGGGTTATTTTGATATTGTCAGACATACACACACACACATGCATACAAGTCCCAGGATCTAATTACCTTGAATCATAGGTAAAGTGCCTTTCACATATCTGTTGATAATATCCTGACTTTCCAAATATTTTGTTTTCTTTCACCTATCTTCACATTTCATTAAAGTATAAAATATAGAAGCTGGCCTTTGGGAAGAAGCTAAAGTGGTGACAGGCAGTTTAGTAGGAAGTGACTTTGTATTTTTAAATGGAAGGGGAAAACATGGCAGTGAAGGAGATGGGAGTGTCTAACACTGAAGTACTGTTTGCACTGTTGAAGACCCACCACAGTCTGGGTTTCCTCATATCTGGGAACACCCACCACATAAGGGTTTTCCTCAGATCTGACCTGGCTCCATCTCACTCTGAGTCCAACTGCATTTTCTCACTTTATAGTACATTTTTACACTCCAAGGCCTCATTTAATTCCAACTTTCCCCAGTTTATCTTACTTCTGATTCCTGGAACAATTATTCGCTCTAGAGACAGGAAGAAAAGATACTGATGAGATAGTTTCTATTTCATTAACTTTGATCAATTCTAAAGTTTGGGCAATTAAGGTTACAGTAGATATTACAGATCTTTTTAGGAAGGAATTTAGTTTTATTCAGCACTGTGCCCTCAGGACACAGAGCACAGTAGGCACTTAGCAAATATTTGTTGAATGAATTAATTAATATGCCTGGCACGTATGTTTTTATTCAGAATTCTGACATCCAGGGAGCCTTTCTAATGGTATCATTAGAAGAAGGAAACCTCTTTAGCCCTTTATTTGTGGAATAAAAAGCAAAAATTAAGGCCCAAACTAGCATTTATTCTGTCTCTCAGAACCCCAAAACATCATATTATATAAAGGATATTCTAATAACAATGCCAAGTACTTCATTGAAAATATACTAACAATGCAAATGCTTAATTTATCTTAAATATACCTGTATCTGGAATTGTAAATGTATACAGATTAAAAAGTTGCTGTATAAAATATAATTATTGCTATAAAATATTTGGATATCAAAAGTTTTTTAATATTCCTATTTTAATAATGGCAAAATGCATAGGGTGTTCAAAGTAAAAAAAAGTTCTTCCCCTTCCTTCCTTTTCTTCCTTCCCATCCTTCCTTCCTCCCTCCCTCCCTCCCTCCTTTCCTTCCTTCTGCTTTCGTCCTTCCTTCCTTTTTCTTTGTCAGGGTGCTGCTGAAGAGTAGTACAGAATCAGACTGGCTTCAAAACCAGGGTTCAAATCTCTAATCTGTAATTTGGGACTCATTTATTAGCTCCCTAGTTCTCATCCTGAAAATAAAGATAATTACAATATTAATCTAACTGGGCTGTTGTCATGATGAAATGAGTTGTTAAATGAAAATCTCCTAGATTGAAGCATGTTCCCAAATAGGTATTCAACAGATATTAGCCATTGTGATTTTAAGCATGAATTTTTTTTTTTTTTTTGCGATACACGGGCCTCTCACTGTTGTGGCCTCTCCTGTTGCGGAGCACAGCCTCCAGACGTGCAGGCCCAGCGGCCATGGCTCACGGGCCCAGCCGCTCCATGGCATGTGGTATCTTCCCGGACCGGGGCACGAAACCGCGTCCCCTGCATCGGCAGGCGGACTCTCAACCACTGCACCATCAGGGAAGCCCTTAAGCGTGATTTTTAAAACAAGAAGCATGATTAACTTTCAAAAAAAGAAAGAAATTTATCTTTGAAAATCCCCAATCCACACAATGTTTGTTTTCAATACACTGTCCCTTCCTACTCCCACCACATCCTTCAGTTGGGTGTTTGGTTTCCCACCTTCCTTCCCAGCAGGGAAAGCATAGGCCTGGGAGCCAAATCAGGCCAACTTTCTCCAGGTTATGGGCCAGGGGCATAGGCCTGGCTGCAGGCAAGCAGATCAAGGAAGGTTAGATAAGATACTCGGAACCCTCAGTGACCTTACCTGTTCAATCTTATAGCTACCTATTCTTATAATCCTTATTACCAAATGCTTCAACATTCTCATCTGGATCATCTCATTTCTTTTCCCTAACCAAAGGCTCACATATATTAATCAAGGACACAGAATAGAAGCCATTGATTAAAGCCAAAATTATATATGATATTTAATTTTAAGATTCTTAACACTGATGATGCCACCTGCCAAAATATCTGTCTCACTTCACTCAAAAAAATAACAATGTAGCTCTGTCTTAAAAAGACCAAATTTGACCAAAGGGCCAAATATGAGTAAAACTGAGAAAAATGAATTGCTTATGAAGCCTTAGTTCCTTTAGAGAGCCTTACCTGTCAAAGGCATCCTCCTACTCACTAATAACTGCAAATGTCATGGACTGCCCAAATTTTTAAACTTTGCTTCACAAGTCTTGAAGACTATTTAATGATTTCAATAGGAATAAATTAAACAACAATATCATGAATTTTTATGACAGAGCAACAAATGATCATGCACAACATGACTTTCAAGTCATCACTAATAGAGTCTGTGTTTGCATTTTCACTAGTTCTTCCTCATATTTATTCTTTTTTGTATTTATTTGAAAAGTACACATTAGAGTGATTTGGAAACTTAGTTAAGAATTCAAGTTGTTACTTTTAATTGCTCTTTTAATAGATTCATATTTATTTAGAGGAGTGCAGATAAAAGCTACTCAAAATCTGAAAATGACCATTGTTGAAATAAATTAAAATAAGGACCAAAATAAAACCATGATTTTCAGACAAAATCTAAGAGCAGTGAATGATTATTTTTAGCCAGAATTACAGAAATGTAATTTACATATGCTGAAATTTACCCTTTTTGGTGTATAGTTCTACGCATTTTGGCAAACACTTATTTGTGTTGTAGCTCATCAGTATGTCATTTATTTCTTTTCCTGAGTAGTATTCCATATTATGGATGTACTGCAATTTCAATTTTCAAAAGACATTTAAGTTATTTCCAAAGCAATTATGAATAAATCTGTTATAAATATTTGCAAACATATTTTTGTAAAAATATTTTATTAAAAAAATAAATATGTAGATGTACAATGGCTAGATCATATGGAGGATACATGTTTAAATTTTAAGAAACGGCTTTCCAAAATGGCTGTTCCATTTTACATTCCCTCTAGCAGTGTGGTTGTTATCTGCCTTGTCCTAATAACTAACAATGTTGAGCACCTTTTTGTGTGCCTATTTGCCATTAGTATATCTTTGCTGGTAATACATCTGTTCAAATCTTTTGCTCATTCTTTTTATTAGGTTTTTGCTTCCTATTACTGAGTTTTGAGAGTTCCGTATATACCCTAGATATTATTCCCTTACCAAACATATACACTGGAAATAGTTTCTTTCACTCTGAAGCTTGCCTTTCATTTTCTTAACTCTAAGAACTTGAGTCTTTAATTTTGTAGAAGAAAATTTTATCCATTAATTCCATTATGGATATTTACGGCACACTTCAAAAACATCTTTCAAATGTTAATATCACAGAGGTAATTTTCCTATATTTTCTTTTAGATGCTAAGTAATTTTAGGTTTTAAATTTAGGTTTATGTTCCATTTTGAGTTAATTGTGATCAATAGTGTGAGGTATTTTTATTTTTATAGATATTCAATTGATATGACTTCATTTGTTTAAAACGGTATCTAATCTCCACTGAATTGCTTTTCTATCTGTGTTATAAATCAGTTGTCCATATCTACTTCAGGAATCTCTTTTCTGTTCCACTGATCTAAATACTTGTCTATGTTTATGCCAATACCACACTACTTTAAGACTTCTTTTTCTCTACTATTGGTATTTACTGCTACAGATAGAACCATAGGTAATGATTTAGCAGCTTTCCACATATTTTGGCATGTTGCATTTTCATATTAATGTAGTTCAAGGTACTTTATAGTTCCAATTTTGAATTTGTCTTTGATCCACGGGATATTTAAAAGTTTGTTATTTAGCTTCCAAATATTTGGAGAATTTCCAGATATCTTTCTCTTACTGATTTCTAATTATTTTACATCACTTGAATCCTTTTAATTCATGTAGACTTCTTTTATATCAACAAGAAGTTCCATATTAATAAATGTTCTGAATGCACTTGAAAGAATGTGAAAGTGATCTGTATTATACTGTTTTGGTGTGGACTGTTCTATAAATATCAGTTAGGCATGTTATTTGGTAGTGTTGATGAAATCTTCTGCATCTTTACTGATTTTTTGTCTAGATGGTCTATCAATTATTTAGAGAAAATTTTGAAATCTCTATAATTTATGATATGTTTATTTCTCCATTCAGTTCTAACATTTTTTGCTTCACATATATTAAAGCACTGTTATTAAGTACATAAACATTTAGAATCTTTATGCCCTCTTGATGAATGGGCCCCTTTATGATCATGAAAGGACATGCTTTATCCCTGGTAATATTCTTTGCCCTAAAGTCAAATTTCTGAAGTTAACATAACCATTCAAACTTACTTTGGAATACTGTTAGCATGGTATATATTTTTACATCTTTCTACTATTTATAATTAAACTTTAAATTTTGAGGTAATTATGGATTTACATAAAATTGTAAAAAATAATATGGAGAGATCTCATATAGCCTTTACCCAGTTACTCCTAATGGCAATTGTGCAAAAATTTATAATAATACATTGATATAGTCAAGATACAGGATATTTCCATCAAAACAAAGATCCCTCATGTTGTCCTTGTAGCCACTCCCATTTTCTTCTTATCCCACATTCTTCTAAACCCTGGGTTCTCCTTTGCTATAAATTTGTCTTTTCATGAATCTATGTAAATGGAATTATACTGTAGTAACCCTTGAAATTGCCCTTTATAACTAGGCATATTCTCTGGAAATTTATCAAGGTTGTTGTATGTGTCAATAATTTGCTTTTTACTGCTAAATAGTATTTCATGGTTTGAGTGTACTACAGTTTGTTTACCACTCACAAGTTGAAGGATATATTTGTTATTTCTAGTTTTTGGCTATTACAAATAAAGTAACTCTAAACATTCCTGTTCAGATTTTCATTTCTCTGGGATAAATCCTCAGGGGTGCAGTTGCTGAGTTGAATATTAATTGGATATTTAGTATTTTAAGAAACTACCAAACTGCTTTAGAGAATGGCTGTATAATTTCACAATTCCACCAACATTGTATAAGTGATCCAGTTTCTAAACATTCTTGCTAGCTTTGGTGTCATCACTATTTTTTATTTTAGCCATTCTGATAGGTGTGTCCTGTTATCTCATTTGGGTTTTAATTCCCGTTTCCTTAATAGCCAACGAAGTTGAACATATTTTCATGAGTTTATTTGATACCTGTTATCTCCTCAGTAAATTTCTCTTCATGTCTTTTGTCCATTTTTTTACTCAGATTGTTTACTGTTGAGCATTGGGAGGTTTTTGTTTTTGTTTCATTTTGTTTTTTAGTATTCGGGAATTTTTTCATTTCTGTTTACACTCTCTAGTTTAAATATTTACAGTAACATTAGATGTTCTTTATGTATTCTAGATATTAGTGCTTTACTGGACATGTGATTCCAAATATGTTCTCTCAGTCTACATCTTACACTTTCATCTCTTTACCAGAGTCTTTTGCAGAACCAACTATTTTAATTTTGAAGTCCAATTTATCAATTTTTCCATTATCTATTGTGCTTTAGTTATAAAGTCTAAGATCTTTTCAACTAGCTCTAGATTCTGAAGGTTTACTACTTTTTTTCTCTAAAAGTTTTATAGTTACATATTGTATATTTAACTTCATGAACCATTTTGACCTAGTATGTGTATAAAGTGTGCAACTTAAGTCAAAGTTCTTTTATTTCCTCCCTCCTGTCTGTCCTGCCTTCCTTCCTTCCTTCTTTCCCCCCTTCCTTCCTTTCTCCCCCCGACTCCCTCCCTCTCCCCCCCCTTTCCTCCTTCCTTCCTTCCTTTCTTTCTTTTCCTATGGATATCAAATTGCTCCAGCACCATTTGTTGAAAAGGAGGCAATCTTTCTTTCCTTAATTTGCTTTTACTACTTTGCCAAAATTCAGCTGCATATTTTGTTGGTCTATTTCTATATTTTCAATTTTGTTCCACTGACCTGTGTGTCTATTCCTCCAACAATAACACACATGTATAACAAGTCTGAAAATCAGATAGATTCCTCTGACTTTATTCTTTTTATCAAAAATATATTAGCTATTCATACCATATGCCCAGCAATTCTAGGCATTTATCTGAATAAAACAAAAACACTAATTCAAAAAGATATATGCACTCCCATGTTCACTGCAGCATTATTTACAATAGCCAGTATATGAACCCACCTAAGTGTCAATCAATGGATGAATGAATAAAGAATTTGTGGTATATATATGCCATGGAATATTATTCAGCCATAAAAAGTAATGATATATTGCCATCTGTGAAAACATGGATGAACCGCAAGGACATTATGCTAAGTGAAATAAGTCAGACAGAGAAATACAAATGTTGTATGATCTCTTTTATGTGTGAAATCTAAAAACAAAACAAAACAAAACCAAAATCAAGCTCATGGATACAGAGAATAAATTGGTGGTTGAAAGAGGTGGGGGTAGGGTGAGGTGGATAAACTGTTTTGTCTTGTTTTAGCTTACATAAATTGGATAAAAATAAAAGATAATGACCAAAAATTGGGAGCAAAGACCTGATCATGACATAATATAATTTGGGAGGAATGATTTAGATAGCAAGGCTTCTACTCATCTTATACCAAAAGATAATTAGTGGGTTGAATGACTTAATCACCTGATGTAGGTAAACAGATGTCAACTTGCTATTTTTAGAATGGAAGCACATGAGAGTTCTTGAGACATATATTCATAAATCCTTTATTATGACATAGGTAACCATAAGAGCAAGTGTATTTTAATAAAGTTTAAATAAAATGTTCTTCTATATCTGAAATTTTTACTGATTTATAGTTGATTTATAATATTGTATTAGTTTCAGGTGTACAGCAAAGTAATTTAGTTATTATTTTAGATTATATTCCAATATAAGTTATTATAAGATATTGAATATAATTCCCTGAGCTATACAGTAAACCTTTGTTGCCTATCTATTTTATGTATAGTAATTTGTATCTGTTAATACCATACTCCTAATTTGTCCCTCCTTCCCTCCCTCTCCCATTTGGTAATCATAAGTTTGTTTCCTATGTTTTGTATATAGATTCATTTGTATTATTTTTTAGATTCCACATATAAGTGATATCATATAGTATCTCTCTTTCTCTGACTTCACTAAGTATAATATTTTCTATGTCCATCCATGTTACTGCAAAGGGCAATATTTCATTCTTTTTTATTCCAGGACCCTCCTCCAATACCTTCAGATACCTGCAGATGCTTAAATCTCAAAGTTGACCCTCTGTATTGTGGATTCTGCATCCTCAGATACAACCAACTGTGTGGATCATGTATTAAATTTGCAATCGGTGGTTGGATGAATCTGTGGATGTGGGATCCAGGGATTCAAATGGCTGACTGTATATTTATTGAAAAAATTTGCATATTAGTGGACCTGCACAGTTCAAACCCACATTGTTCAAGGGTCAACTGTATATAAAGAACTCATAGAACTCAATACTAAAAAAACAAACCACCCAATTAAAAAATGGGCAGAGGACCTGAACTGATATTTTCCAAAGAAGATATAATCATGGTCAACAGATACATGAAAAGGTCCTCAACATCACTGATTAGGGAAATACAAATAAAAATCACGATGAGATACCACTCACATTTGTTAGAATGGCTATTATCAAAAAGACAAGAAACAGTAAGTATTGGCAAGAATGTGGAGAAAAGGGAACCCTGTGCACTGTTGGTAGGAAAGTAAATTGATGCAGCCACTATGGAAAATATTATGGAACTACCATATGATCCAGCTATTTTAAAAGATATATGTACCCCTATGTTCACTGCAGCACTATTTACAATAGCCAAGATATGGAAGTAAGCTTAGTGTCCATCCACAGATGAATGGATAAAGAAGGTGTGGTATATAGATATATATATAGATATATATACACGCACACACAATGAAATATTACTTGGCCTTAAAAGTAAGAAATCTTGCCATTTGTGGCAGCATGGATAGACCTGGAGGCTACTATACTAAGTGAAATAAGTCAGACAGGGAAAAACAAACATTGTATGATTTCACTTATAAATGAAATCTAAAAAACCAAAACAAATGAAATACAAAACAAAACAGAAACAGACTCATAGATACAGAGAATGAACTGGTGGTTGCCAGAGGGGTGGGGGTGAGAGAATGGATGAAATAGATAAAGGGGATTAAGAGGTACAATCTCCAGTTATAAAGTTAATAAGACATGGGATGTAATGTACACATAGGGTATATAGTCAGTGACACTGTAACAACATAGTATAGTGTCAGATGGTAACTGGTCTTGCTGTGGTGATCCTTTCATAATGTAATAGAAAAATATCAAATCACTATGTCCTACACCTGAAACTAAAATAACATTGTATGCTTGTTATAACTCAATAAAAAATTGAAAGTCATACTGTGGTTCAAGAAAGAACTTCAGATTTAGAAGGTCTTCCAAAGAGTAGGACAAAAGCCTACTAAACTTTTTTCTAATGAAATGTCCCTTATATTTTCCTATCAAACTTCTATAGAATTGAGGCAGAGACAAATGACACCTGCAGTCATCTCTTCAAACAAAATTGCTGAACAATTAGCTTTTATAAAAGTGCTAATTCATTTTCTTCCTCAAAATCATTCAGATTCTGTTAATTACTACTTTTTTAGGTGTCACACCAAATTGAATAGACTTATTCTCTCCTCTATTCTAAATGTTAATTAAGGAGTTGATATAATCCAGAAACCTAAGGACTCAAAGTATATGCACTTTGGATAGGGATTAGGCTGGGGTGGTTTTAACCAAGTAATAAAGCTGCAAAAATCAGTCTTAATATCTGTCTCTTTTGACATTCCCTTAAGCATATTATGTCTAACCCAAAACAATACATTTGTCCTTGTTGAGTTTATGAGCCTCTTTAAAACAATGGATATGTCAAAGCAACAGAGTCAAAATGTAAAAAATGTTTGTCTGTTTGTTGATTCTTTAAAATCACCAAATAATGTGTGCAAAGCTATTCTTGAACCACACCTGATATTTGGGCCTCAGCAATGACCTCCATTCCACTCTTGTGCTTCGTTCCATACTGTCAAATTCCTGCCTCAGCCCTAGGAGTATGGTGATTTTAGGAAGCTCAAGGATGTAATGAAATAACTATCTCAAAAATTACTTGATGCTATGTAAAATAATCCATAAAATATTTGGAAATACGAGTTTTAAAATTTTGAGTGGGGGAGGACCTTTCAAAATATACTTTATGTCAAACTGCTGTGACAAAATGCCACATACAGCATGTAAATTAGGGCTCTTAATCCAGAATCAGCTTAGGCACATGGTAAACACTCAATGCATTTAAACTATTATGAATATTACATTTTTAGGATCCCTGCTATTAAAAGTTCAATACATATTTACTGATGGCCCTCTGTTTGCCAGGCTCTGTCCCATTATTTCATTATAAAAAGTATAAAATATTATAGGATTAAACATGAACAGGCAAGCACAATATTCATGACTGAAGTTCATCCTGTTAATAGGAATTAATATGAGCAACTGTTGACATTATGGAGGCTTTAATTAAATTGGAAAATGTCAATGAAAGAAAATACAATCAAGCCTAGGTATACTTAAGCTCTGCTATCATCACCATGCAAGATGGGACATTTAACTCGAGTGCTATATTGAGAAATCATAAAACTCTAAGGCAAATGACCGAATTGGGTCTGCTCCCCTTAATATGCACAATATGGATTTTCTTTCCTTGATAATAAAGCTCATATATAAAAGTTAAAATGTTTCCAAAATTTAGAATTACTCCAACAAAAAATTCTCATCCTGAAGCTTCCAACTAAGTTTTTTTAACAAAAGAAGTCTTGTTTATTAGTCTTAAACTAAAAGATATGGTCTCACATCACTAATCTGTCAAGATAAGGGGTCTCAATATGAAATTCTTTATTATAGAGAATTTGAATGGTTCTCCAAAGGCCAAATTATAACAAGTGCATGGCAAAAATTTAGATTGTTTTGGAGAGAAATATCTGAGAATGACTTGTCAGTGTAGAGATTTTCATGGTTTGACCTCTCTTTTGATTAATTTTGACTATATGAATTTAGTACATTCTATAATTCACATCATTTCTGCTGTCGTTTGAGGTGTAGCTGAAAAATACTGAGTTATTTTGGTACAGCTGAAAAAGGGTGCATCTTGAAAGTGTACAATATGTGAGCTTTCTAATGCAGAAGTGCTTCCCCAGCCTGAAATCAAGAATGGACAACTGTATCAGTTTTCTGATGGACAATATTTAAAAGTAATATGGAAGAGTTTTGAACATTATTTCTTTTTGATTAATGTAATACTTAAAATTTAATATTAATTCATTATTTTTTGCTGACAAAAGACAGAATTCATAATTCTGGCATTGCCAAAGATAATCTTATTGATATTAAAGGAAATAATAGAGCCTGAAATGAACCAAAAGAGTGTGGTAATATATTTGAGCATTTTCAATTAAAAATACCTGAGGGCATACATGAATTTATCACACTAGCTCCAATTAATTTTCAGAATCCTAAAAATGTGCCAAATACTTATAAACCATAAGGTGGTACAAGGGAGGTTGGAATCAAGTACGATATTTTGGTTGTAGAGGACAAATGAAATTAGATATTTGAGACAGTTGGGTGTCAGCATAGGACCTGGGAAAAATAAATGGTGGCTGAAGAGAGAAATGAGAATGAAAGACATAAGAACATACAACAGTACTATTGGAAAACTAAAACAGACACTTTTGAAGGCAAGAAAAATTTCTTATCTTTCTTCTGAATCCTCCATACCCTAATACAGGACTTTTTAGCACAAAGTTAGTATTCAAAATACAGATGGATGCATTAGTTTATAAAAGGTGATTCCAAAACTATGTTACATCTACATCTAATTGATTTTGTAAGGAAACTCTAGAAGTGAACATATAAACTAACAGACAGCAAACAAAAGACACGTAGAAAAGGGAAATCATAAGCCGTGGATTACTGTCTACCAAGCATAAAATTAACAGGATGAACTGCCAGTCCTTTCTTTATTAAGCATTGTGTTAAAAAATATGTGTAACATAATCAAAGGCAATCAACTAGAGAACCTAGCTGAATTTCACATCAATACCCCAGGCTGGCAGTACCTTGATGTAGGTACTAGCTACAAGGATTTTCTCCTAAGGTAAGAAAACTCATAAATATTATTATTAGTGCACTTAGAGGTGAACAACCTCTGGGACAGACTCATATTAACCAAAAGCATAAAAGACTCATGTAAAAAAACCTGAATAATTCTGATTTTATGATACACATAATCTCTAGAACACCAAATATTCATATTTTTTACCAGCACAAAAATACATAAATGGAGCATAATTTACATGTGAGTATCTCAGAGTGAGCACATGTTTTACTATTTGACTGTAAAGTTTGTTATGAATGGGCAAGGAAATAGTCCACATTAGGTTCCTCTTACACTGCCTATTACTAAGAAACATTGAATCATAAGTCTTTATAATCATTTACTCTACCTTTGACTGATTTCTGAGCCATTGTGGATTGAACTTGGAAAAAACTTAATCACCTTACAGAATGCTAAGCATAGGGAAGCTGTTCATTATTCTTCAATGTGTTGCACTTTTACCCTCTGTGCCTCAGTATTTTACACAGCCACACACTTACTGCAGTGAGCTATTCTAGTGGTATAAAGATGACTGTTAGCAAAACTTGTTCAAACACAAAAAACTAGAATAACCTGAGGCTGTACAGATAATTGATTTTTTTCAATGGAACTGCCAATGCCAAGTATTATAATTTACCTTGTCTGTTCTTGGTAAGTGACAAACTGACAGCTATAGGTTACTCTCTCTTTCAGGTTACTTCTTCTAGTACTCCATAGTGAACAACAATTTGCCTGAATCAGGAACTGTATTCTATTAATCATACCAACTTTTCATTATTCTTTGCTTATCTTGTGCCTTAACTTCCTCCCTTCCTCCCTTAAATAGTCCACTATTATAATCACTAATTGAAAATATACTCAAATTCCTTGTCACTCTAGTTCTTTATCATATAAGATGGGCCAAAAAATCCACCCTACTTAACATAGCACTCTACCTGCTCTGAACTTGCACCTAGACAGCTGACAATGGCTACAGAAGAACACATATTTACTTAGCCTATTTGCTTTCACTCTTTTTGGGGCAACAATTACTTCTCTATTTCAGACTTCAATATCTTCTCCTCCCATACTTACCTTCTTCTAGTAACTTTCCTTCTTATTTCAATTATAAAATAGACGAAGTTCAGAATAAACTTTCACATACTACCATTTACCAACTCATTTTCATCTTTACCCACAGACTCTGCCTTCTTTCTTGCCACAATGAATTAGCTTTCTAAGCCCCTATCAGAAAGCAATCCCTCATGCATTATATCCTATTCCCTCATGCTTACTAAGGACATTCATTTTTCTCTTTTTCAACATTTATTTCCCCCCATCAACTAGTTTCTCCCACAAGCTTCCATGTTTGAGTAAATGATTAATATATCCTTCTAGCATCTCAGGACTAAACATAAACTTAGAATCCCCCTTAACTTACCTCTTCTCTCACACCTCACATAATTAATCAGCAAATCACATATTCATATTTCAACCAAAGTTCATACCTTCAGTCCTACCAAGTTCAGGCCACTATGGTTTCTTGACTAGATTAAAACTGTTGACTACGAACTGGCCTCCTTGCTTTCTCCCTTACCTACTTCATTTTACTGTCCTCAATGTTGTCAGAACAATCACTTTAAAGCACAAATTAGATCATGTTTCTTCTCTTTTCAGCAAACTACAAAGTCTTCCCATCTCCCTCAGCATCACAGCCAAATGAACTGATTAATCTTACTTCTTCCGCTGCCGTCTTCAATCCCCTGCCTTAGGCCCATCCATGCTGTTTCTCGAATACATTAAATACATATCCAACTCTGTAATTTTCTCTTCTAGGTATTATTTCCTTGGTTCTGTCAGGTTTGAGATCAAATGTCACTTTATCACTGTGATCCTCCCTGACCCTAACTTTATATAAAATAAACATGTCCCTCATTCTTGCCACATTCCATTCTTATCTACTGTATCTCATTTGTGATTTTCTTTCCTACATAACAATTAATATTATGTAACTGACATCACTAACTCCACTATTTAATAGCTGTGGGACTTTGGGCAAATTACATAGCAGAACACTTCAGTTTCTGTATTAATAAAATGGAAATAATATTAGTAATCACCTCATAGTATTGGCATGAGGATTAAATAATTTGATATATACAATATTTTTAGATCAGTTCCAGGTATATAAGTAATGTGACAAGTATCATTTTATTATTATTGTTATACCAACATATTTAGTCATGTCTTGCCTACCTCATGGAAAATTCCATGAGAACTGGAACTTTTTTTTTTTTTTTTTTTTGG
>NW_006777322.1:266751-281434 GCF_000442215.2 Lipotes vexillifer | reverse complement strand
TTTTTTTTTTTTTTTTTTTTTGTGGTACGCAGGCCTCTCACTGTTGTGGCCTCTCACTGTTGTGACCTCTCCCGTTGCGGAGAACAGGCTCCGGACGCGCAGGCTCAGCCGCCATGGCTCACGGGCCTAGCGGCTCCGCGGCATGTGGGATCTTCCCGGACCGGGGCACAAACCCGTGTCCCCTGCATCGGCAGGCGGACTCTCAACCACTGCGCCACCAGGGAAGCCCTGGAACTTTTTATTTCCACTGTTTTATCCTAATGCCTTAATCAGAATGTGGTACATAACAAGTGGTCAATAAATATTTGAATAAATGGTGACTTACATATTAGAAGGTAGCAAGTGAGTTAAGTTTCTGTCAGTCAAAATTAATCAGTACTTTTTCTGCCCTTAATCATTTCTTATAACTTTTATTTTTTACAAAAAAGGTCTCCTCATTAGGTAGGTTGATCCTAAAAGTCAAGGATACTGTTTTATTCATATTTTGTATTCTTTAAAACATTAACTCTACTACCTTTGCTTTCTAGGGCTATTTTTAAACTTTCCTTTATGTATCTAAATACACTGAAAACCCTAAATAACTCAGTTCTATCCAGGAGCCATGTAATAATATTTTCCTTCTTGTAATGCAAACAAGAAAGACTTAACTAAATCAATGAAATATAAATATTCCAATTGCCTAACTCCTAGTCTATTTGTAGGGAACAATTCTTATTCAGTATATCCTTGTGAATCATTAAGCAACTTTCTGTGGGGGAATACAACTCCAAGTATACCAATGGTTACTAATTGATTGCAGTGCTATTTTTTTATAAAGAATATTAGGCTGTTCAGTCTAGGTAGATGAAAGAGACATTAAATGGTTTTCTAATTCATGAAAATCTCTGCTGATATGGTAATTCAAATCAAATGAAATAACTTCCTCAAACAGAAGATGAATTACTTCTCATAAGAATTACTTTTCTATGATGATACCTATAGCTTGTAATTGGATAAATAAATATATATATATATATATATAAATATGGCATTAAAGTTTCATATAAAATTAGTATAAACTGGTACTTACACAAAACAAATGATTCACTTAAGAACTTACACCCTAGTTCTACCTTACCTCTCAAGTATTTGAGATTTTACTTTACTTCTTAAGTTCTTCAGGTAGGGCATCATGATTCATTAATTATATACTTTTATTTCCCACAACCTACTAAAGTTATGGAAAGGGGATTTAGTAGAAATGGCAAGTTGGCAAGTTGAACACAGTGTTTCCTAAGGGATATTTTAGTAGACAAAACACAGCAGGCGACTTATACACATATATTAGTACTCTAGTATCATCTTATAACATCTCTGTTTAACAGCAACAATATGTAGTTCCTTACAGAGCTATGTTAAAATACAGAAATACTTTTTTTCTGCCCTTGGGCTAAGAAACGAAGCACATGATTTTTACATGTTTGAACTTGAGGTCACCATTCCTTGGGCGGTAATAAGATCATTATGGAGTATGAATCACTGTGAGAGATCAAAAGTTTTCATGACAATGATCCTGTATATTGCATAAAGTTGGGGAAAATTACTGCTTATATAGGAGGGTGACCAAGGAGCAACAGGTTGAGGCTGTGGATGGATATTTGCCATTTCACATCTCACTGCTGCCATTTGGGAGACGTGACAATACTATGCCTTTGGTAAACAGCCAAAACATGGAAGCAAACTAAGTGTCCATTGACAGATGAATGGATAAAGAAGATGTGGTGTATATATACACAATGGAATATTACTCAGCCATAAAAAGAATGAAATAATGCCATTTGCAGCAAAACATGGATGGACCTAGAGATTATCATACCAAGTGAAGTAAGTCAGACAGAAAAAGACAAATATCCTAGGGTATAACTTATACATGGAATCTAAAAAACAGATAAAAATGAACTCATTTACAAAACAGAAACAGACTCACAGACATAGAAATATCTGAAACCATAGAATATGGCTACCAAGGGGAAAGGTAGGGAGGGATAAAATATACACACTACTATGTATAAAATAGATAATCAACAAGGACCTATGTATAGCACAGGGAACTACATTCAGTAGCTTGTAATAACCTATAATGGAAAAGAATCTAAAAAAGAATATATATATATATGTGACTTACTTTGCTGTACACCTGAAACTAACACAACATTGTAAATCAACTATATTTCAATAAAAATTAAAAACAAAAAACAAACCCCCAAACGTGCTTGCTTATCTCACTTTATTAACTCTTTGGAACTTTTGAAAGGTTTTACTTTACATCAAAGTTCACTTTTGGTGGAACAGAATTCCATTTCCACATTCCACAGGTTTCATGGCAATTAGCCTGTCTTGCTTGTGTTAACAATTACTGAAGTAATCTTTCTTCCTGTAAATTATTGGTAATGTGTAATATAATGCTTGCTTCACTATTTGAGAATTTAAAAAATTCTGCTAATATCAAGTTATGCCTTATTAGACTGGCATTTCTTGATTTTTTTAAGCATAATAATTAATCTTAGAAATATCCTGAGCTGTCTAGTATGGGTAATTACCAATAGAGTAATTTCTTACAAAGTCTTTGATTTTTTAAAAATTTCACTCCCAATTACTAATTGACAGTTATAATAAAATTTATTGAAAATCAAGGAATACCGAGCAGGTCATATGAAACTGGCCTTATTTCAGTTGTTTAGGAAAGTAATTCACATTTATGTAAATCTTTTATCTTACATTGTTAAACTTAAGGTCAAGAGCTGAACATTAAAATCAGTATTGCACATCACATTCTATTAAAGGCATTGGAAAACATTCTTAATTTTAAAAGTTTTAATCTAGCTATTAAATATTATATTCCAATAAATATTTAGAAATTTAGAGATTGTCTGGCCATGGCCATAGAATGTGTAAATATATAACCAAACCTGTGAAGGATTATAGTTATTTGAGATTTATTGTAGGTTTATTTGTTCATTTGTTTTTCTAATTCATAATATTTATTGGGCAAAAAACCTCTACTAAATGATTCAATTACTCATGTATAGATTTTACAACCTGTGAATGATTTCGATATCAAAATTACCATTAAGTCTCTATATTTAAAGGAGAACTTGAACTTGCTACCCTATTTTGCTGCTTTAAGAAAATGATAGTGTTGGTTATAAGTTTTTTTTCCAATATAAGTCTGAAAACTGAATGATCTTTATTCAAATACTGTTTGTGCAGTTGAACCATTGTTTGCATTTTGAGGTTCAACAATGTTTAGTATAACAAGTAACACTTCTCTAAGATGATTAGCAAGTTTTGTAAAATCAATTCTGCTGAGCACTTTATTTTTTTAATTTAAATTTTTAGAGTAAGAAGCCCTTTACTTTTTAAATTTTTATACAGCTTTTAAAGGTTATTTTCAATTTGCACTTATTACAAAATATTGGTTATATTCTGCGTGTTGTACAATACATCCTTGAACTTATTTCACACCCGATAGTTTGTACCTCTCACTCCCTCATCCCTATTTTACTCCTTCCCTCCACTGGTAACCATTAGTTTTTCTATATATTTGTGAGTCTGCTTCTTTTATGCTTTATTCATTAGTTTGTTATATTTTTTGTTCCACATATAAGCCATATCATACAATATTCATCTTTCTCTGTCTTATATTGCTTAGCATAATGCCCTCCAAGTCCAACCATGTTGCTGCAAATGGCAACATTTTGTTCTTTTTTATGGATGAGTACTGTTCCATTTGTGTGCGTGTATGTGTGTGCGCGCGCGCATGTGTGTACACACACACCCCCCACAGCTTTTTTATCCATTCAGCTGTTGATGGACACTTAGGTTGTTTCTGTGTCTTGGAAATTGTAAATAATGCTGCTATGAACATTGGGGTGTGTATATCTTTTCCAATTAGTGTTTTTGTTTTTTCATATACCCGAGTGGAATTGCTGGGTTATATGGTAGTTCTATTTTTAGATTTTTGAGAAATCTCCATACTGTTTTCCACAGTGGCTGCACCAATTTACATTCCCGCCAATAGTGTACCAGGGTTCCCTTTTCTCTACATCCTCACTAATATTTTTTAATTTGTGTTCTTTTTTGATAATAGCCATTTTGACAGGTGTGAGGTCCTATACCATTTTGGTTTTGATTTGCATTTCCCTGATGATTAGCGATAATGAGCATCTTTTCATGTGTCTGTTGGCCATCTGCATTTCCTCTTTGGAAAAATGCCTATTAAGTTCTTCTGCCCATTTTCTAATCGTTTTTTTTTCTTTTGATGTTGAGTTGTATTTGCTGTTTATATATGTTGGATATTAATCCCTTATCAGTCATATCATTTGCAAATATTTTCTTTCATTCAATATTGTCTTTTCATTTTGTCAATGGTTTCCTTTGCTGTGTAAAACCTTCAGGTTTAATTAGGTCCCATTTATTTATTTTTGCTTTTATTTCCTTTGTTAGGAGAAGGATCCAAAAAATAGTGCTGTGATTTATGTCAAAGAGTGTTCTGCCTATGTTTTCCTCTAGGAGTTTTATAGTATCTGGTGTTACATTTAGGACTTTAATTCATTTGAGTTTTTGTATATGGTGTTAGAGAATGTTCTAAGATGATTAGCAAGTTTTGTAAAATCAATTCTCTGAGCACTTTATTTTAATATTTTGTTACCAAAGGTCAGGAGTTAACTCTATGATTCTTTAGTTTAGTGATATCCAGCCATAATTTCTTACTGTTCATGAAAGGTCTATAAACAAAACATAATGGATCATCTTCAGTACAGCTCCCTCTGTTTTAGTATCTAGAAATCTCACTGTTCATAATACAGAATGACAAGACTATTGTAAGTCTGGCTTACTACTATTTTCTGGCAAACCATTCAGATCATTTCATGGGCAACCTGTCTTTAATAATAAAGAGAATACCACCTTTTACAGTTACTTGTTGCTGAAAATATGAACTAGCTCTGTGGTCTGGAGCAAATCACTTACCTCTCTATAACTCAATTTCTTCAACTGTAAAATTACATGTGACAAATAATTTATAACTCACAGGATCAAACACTACAATATTAGGCACATGGTAAATGTGCCGTAAATATTTGCTCTCAATACCATTATTCCTTCAAATCTATGGTATTCAAAGATTCTATTCTACTAAAAGGTATGATGATATATTTTGGGTTATCTTCTGAAATTTTAAAAACATATTGACATTTGTATTTCCATATGTTGATCAAAACATTGCTTCTGATCATACTGCAAGTGTATGTTGGCACAGATATCAGTACAGTAATGGGTTTTATTTCTAAATAGAATTTCTTTTGATTATTCCATATGCAAGCAGGACAGGTATTCCTACCATAGAGAATATGTGCAGAGTAGCAGGAAAAGCACTTCTAGGGGAATTAGTAATTCACATTTCAGTCTCTAACTTGCTTTGTAACTTTGGTTAAGCCATTTAATTTTTTCTTCATCACCATTTCCTCATCTATAAAATGGGCCCAGTATGTCTCTATTTCTATCAGCCACAGGATTTCTTTGAGGCTAAACCAGGTTATGTTTGCAAAATTTCTTTGAAAAATAGAAAACACTATTAATGATAACCAGTATCAGGAATTGATATAAAGCCTTTTGTTGTATATAAGACAACAGGAAATTTATCTTAGTAAATCTGTCTTTGACCTCACAGAACTTTAAAGCATTTTACTTATGAAATAAATGTCAGGCCAGATTCATCTTTATGATGGTGATTCTTTATCCATGTTTTTTTTTTTTTTAACTCAAATCTAATTTTTCTTAACTTAAAAAAAAAACCAAAACTATCATTCATGAAATTGTCATCTTGTGTTGGTGAGATAGATCAGCTTCTTCCTGGAGGGTCTGAATCTATTAAAAGTTACTATGACTTCTTAGGCTATGCAAGGACATCTTGACTCATAGAAATTCTCATTGAAGAAAAAGGCATAAGATATCTGTATGCAATTGTTCATTCTCCCAGAGGTCAAGAACTAAGAAATTATATATATATATATATCACAGCACTCTAATGATGCAAAACAACTAATCTACTTTCAGAGCAATATTAGTCTCTAAAAAGCATTGTTTAAATACCACACTCTGGCCTATTTAGTTTACATTTGCTTTACCTCAATCTCTACAGTATATATTCACAATGTTTTCTGTTTGTTTACTTTTTATACTATATTTGTCTATTATACCAAAGGACAGCACAGCTAATATATTTTTACAGATTTCTGCCTACTTTCAATTGTTGGCAAAATCCTTTTAGAAGCTTGACAGTAACATGCCTTTCTCTATTGATTTCTTCTCTTCTATTTGGCAAATATTGATTTTTTTGTGCATTTACAACAAGACTCTATTTTGTTTAATTCTTTCTCTATGAATCAGCATTGCTGACAACAGGAACTGAAACATCTAAAACTTGAAGAAATGCCTTTGATTGAATGGTTGCCCTAGAGTCAGAGATGAGAATACAAAGAAATAAAATGGGACTTCTTAGTGGGCTCCATGAGATTCATAAAGGTCAACTTTGTTTTAAAGACTAGAAATTGAAAATAATCTATTAAGACTAACATGTGATCTTCAAAGAATGCTTGTATTAGCAGCATTCAGCATTATTTTATTGGAGTTTTCAATCTTTGCCTGAAAAACCTCTTTAAGCTTCTTAATAAGGCAGCTGGTAAAGAAACAGTCAGTGCTGACCTAGGAAGCAATGCTTTATAGTATACAACACAACCCCCTCCCTAAGCACTATGATTAGGTCAAGGGCACTCATCTGATGCAAAGGAAATCATCTATGGGCAGCCCACAGACCTGTGACAAATGCTATAGAACAACAATAACAATGATGTCAGTATTTTCCTCCTTGGAATTTGAAATAGGAAATTAATTGTGGGAGATAAAAGTGATTTGGAAGACCAGAGAAGTCATAATCACTATGTAGAAGGAATATTGACACAGCAGAGATAAGCAAACAGAGAAAATGAGCTGGTCTTGGGAAAGATACAAGTAAAGGCAGATGAACTGGAGTTTCATCATGTTAATGAAATACAACAGTAGTGTCTAGATTTATCCTTCCAGGTGCTAAAATTCATAGAGTGGCCAGAATGTCCTAAAACTATCAACTCTGACTTTTAGGTATCCCCAGGTTCTTCCGCTTAAGGAGTTTGCTAACTAGTAAAAGAGATATCATTATGAGTATTTTATAGAAATATGCACAAGCTCAGTGAGTATGGAGAAAGAGAAAGAGGAGTGACCAACTCTACACCAGGAAGTCTGCAGAAACTTTAGGAGGAATAAACAACTTTAGTTAAAGAGGCAAAATGAGATCAAGTTCACTGGGAGCAGGAAAATTGGCAGATAACACTTTAACAACAAGTTTTCTACACTTAAAAATTGACACTTGGGGCTTCCCTGGTGGTGCAGTGGTTGAAAGTCCGCTTGCCGATGCAGGGGACACAGGTTCGTGCCCCAGTCCGGGAAGATCCCACATGCCGCAGAGCAGCTGGGCCCGTGAGCCATGGCCGCTGAGCCTGCGCGTCCGGAGCCTGTGCTCCGCAACGGGAGAGGCCACAACAGTGAGAGAAGCCCGCGTACCGCAAAAAAAAGAAAAACAGAAAACAAAACATTGACACTTGGCCAAATGACATCTACTGATTTATTTCCTACGTTATGGCACAGGCCAGAAACCAGGGCAAATGCAAATACGTGGACGGAATATATGTGCCAAGGGTCAAAGAAAAACTTAATTAAAAGCTTTATTAAGAAACAAACTTAATTAATGAGGTGGAGGGGATTTATTGAGAAATGCATAAACACTGAATTAAAAAAAGTAACATATTATTTAATTTTAAACAATTTCAACAAAGAGCTGGAAATTTACTGGCAACTGTGAAGTGCCCTCTCCTTTGCTATCCATGGTGTTATTCTTTGTAACTTTTAACTTCAATGCTTTTTACAGCCTGGATTCAAGATTTTTTTTCACACCATGCTTGTTCATTAAAGATTAAGTTAAAGATTTTTTAAAATTTATTATTAATTCCATTGAACAAGTTTTCTTCTGAATTCAGCTGTTCTTATAAATTAATTGCAAGTGGCACATGGGTATTAATGGATATATCTATTTACTTGATAATATATTGACCTCTATTTTTTTCAGTCTCTTCTTTGTTTTGGATCTAAACTGTAGCCCCA
Organism: Lipotes vexillifer; assembly: GCF_000442215.2. Taxonomy (NCBI): domain Eukaryota; kingdom Metazoa; phylum Chordata; class Mammalia; order Artiodactyla; family Lipotidae; genus Lipotes; species Lipotes vexillifer. The sequence goes on along the minus strand of NW_006777322.1, from coordinate 273,199 downwards.
GACATTTCTAAAGTTTCCCTTCTGATTTTGAAATCTAGGAGATAAGTTACCTATATTATTTTTAAAATACATTTTGGAGATATTTTTAAGTTTTAAGGTGATGAATTATCATATTTCAGTAAGTATTTTTAGATAATATTAGTAATTACATTATGTAATTGTTAAATTACTGCCCTCTAACACGATTTTACTGTTTTAATATTAGTAACAATGACAGCATTTTAAACATTTTGTATTCCTCCTAAGTCTTATGTGTATGTCTGTGTATATATATATACACGTGTGTGTGTGTGTGTGTGTATAGACACACACAAACAATACACCCCTTTAAAAATAATACACTCCTTTAAAATAATGGATTATTTTTTTAAACAGTGGATCATATAATGAATGTTAAATTCCGATTGCTTTTCATTTAAAAATATGTCTTGTATAACTTTCCGCGTTAGTAAACATAGATCTACTTCAGTTTTTTTAGAAAATGTTAAAGGTATAGGGTCTATAGAGTTATATATAAACCTGAGTATATTGTATATAATGCAGAATGTTAGATTTTTCTTGCTTCTACTAATATCATATTATTGGGTTGGTCAAAAAGTGCCTTTGGTTTTTAAGGAAAAATAAAAGACACATTTTTTTCATTTTCATCAAGAACTTTGTTGAATAACGTATTCCACATTTTGTTCTACTACCTTCTGCCAGTTTTCAGACAACTTCATAATTCCGTCTTCCCAAACCCCCCTTTTTTTTTAAAGTCTTTATTGGAATATAATTGCTTTATATTGGTGTGTTAGTTGCTGCTGTATAACAAAGTGAATCAGCTATACATATACAAAATATCCCCATATCCCCTCCCTCTTGCCTCTCCCTCCCACCCTCCCTACCCACACCTCTAGGTGGTCACAAAGCACCTAGCTGATCTCCCTGTGCCATGCGGCTGCTTCCTACTAGCTATCTGTTTTACATTTTGTAGTGTATATATCTCAATGCCACTCTCTCACTTCGTCTCAGCTTATCCTTCTCCCTCCCTGTGTCCTCAAGTCCATTCTCTACGTCTGCATCTTTATCGCTGTCCTGCCCCTAGGTACTTGAACACCATTTTTTTTTTTTTAGATTCCATATATAAGTGTTAGCATATGATATTTCTTTTCTCTTTCTGACTTACTTCACTCTGTATGACAGACTCTAGGTCCATCCACCTCACAACAAATAACTCAATTTCGTTTCTTTTTAGGGCTGAGTAATATTCCACTGTATATATGTGCCACATCTTTATCCATTCATTTGTGGATGGACACGTGGGTTGCTTCCATGTCCTGGCTATTGTAAACAGTGCTGCAATGAACACTGTGGTACATGAGTCTTTTTGAATTATGGTTTTCACAGAGTATATGTCCAGTAGTGGGATTGTTGGGCCATATGGTAGTTTTATTTTTAGTTTTTTAAGGAACCTCCAAACTGTTATCCATAGTGGCTCTATCAATTTACATTCTCACCAGCAGGGCAAGAGAGTTCCCTTTTCTCCACACCCTCTCCAGCATTCATTGTTTGTAGACTTTTTGATGATGAACATTCTGACCGGGGTGAGGGGATACCTCATTGTAGTTTTGATTTGCATTTCTCTAATGATTAGTGATGTTGAGCATCCTTTCATGTGCTTGTGGGCAATCTGTATATCTTCTTTGGAGAAATGTCTATTTAGGTCTTCTGCCCATTTCTGAATTGGGTTGTTTGTTTTTTTGATATTGAGCTGCATGAGCTGCTTGTAAATTTTGGAGATTAATCCTTTGTCCGTTGATTTGTTTGTAAATATTTTCTCGATTCTGAGGGTTGCATTTTTGTCTTGTTTATGGTTTCCTTTGCTGTGCAAAAGCTTTTAAGTTTCACTGGGTCCCATTTGTTTATTTTTGATTTTATTTCCATTCCTCTAGGAGGTGGGTCAAAAAGGATCTAGCTGTGATTTATCCCATAGAGTGTTCTGCCTAAGTTTACCACTAAGAGTTTTATAGTGTCTGGCCTTACATTTAGGTCTTTAAACCATTTTGGGTTTAGTTTTGTGTATGGTGTTAGGAAGTGTTCTAATTTCATTCTTTTACATGTAGCTGTCCAGTTTTCCCAGCACAACTTATTTAAGAGGCTGTCTTTTCTCCATTATCTATTCATGTCTCCTATAGCAAAGACAAGGTGATCATATGTGCCTGGGTTTATCTCTGGGCTATCTATCCTGTTCCATTGATCTATGTTTCTGTTTTTGTGCCAGTACCATACTGTCTTGATTACTGTAGCTTTGTAGTATAGTCTGAAGTCAGGGAGCCTGATTCCTCCATTTTTCTCTCTCAAGATTGCTTTGGCTATTCAGGGTCGTTTGTGTTTCCATAAAAATTGTAAAATGTTTTGTTCTAGTTCTTTGAAAAATGCCATTGCTAGTTTGATAGGGATTGCACTGAATCTGTAGATTGCTTTGGGTAGTACAGTCATTTTCACAATGTTGATTCCAACCCAAGAACATGGTGTAGCTCTCCATCTGTTTGTATCATCTTTAATTTCTTTCATCAGTGTCTTATAGTTTTCTGCATGCAGGTCTCTTGTCTCCTTAGGTAGGTTTATTCCTAGGTATTTTATTCTTTATGTCGCAGTGGTAAATGGGAGTGTTTCCTTAATTTCTTTTAGATTTTTCATCATTAATGTATAGGAATGCAAGAGATTTCTGTGTATTAATTTTGTATTCTGCTACTTTACCAAATTCATTGATTAACACTCGTAGTTTCCTAGTTGCATCTGTAGGATTCTCTCTGTATAATATCATGTCATCTGCAAACAGTGACAATTTTACTTCTTCTTTTCCAATTTGGATTCCTTTTATTTCTTTTTCGTTTCTGATAGCGGTGGCTAAAACTTCCAAAACTATGTTGAATTATAGTGGTGAGAGTGGGCAACCTTGTCTTGATTCTGATCTTAATGGAAATGGTTTCAGCTTTTCAACACTGAGAACAATGTTGGCTGTGGGTTTGTCACATATGGCCTTTATTATGTTGAGGTAGGCTCCCCCATGCCTACTTTGTGGAGGGTTTTTATCATAAATGGGTGTTGAATTTTGTCGAAAGCTTTTTCTGCATCTATAGAGATGATCATATGGTTTTTATCCTTCAGTTTGTTAATATGGTTGATCACATTGATTGATTTACATATATTGAAGAATCCTTGCATTCCTGGGATATAACCCACTTGATCATGGTGTATGATCCTTTTAATGTGCTGCTGGTTTCTGTTTGCTAGTATTTTGTTGAGGATTTTTGCATGTACGTTCATCTGTGATATGGGCCTGTAGTTTTCTTTTTTTGTGACATCTTTGTCTGGTTTTGGTATCAGGGTGAGGGTGGCATCATAGAATGAGTTTGGGAGTGTTCCTCCCTCTGCTACATTTTGGAAGAATTTGAGAAGGATAGGTGTTAGCTCTTCTCTAAATGTTTGATAGAATTAGCCTGTGAAGCCCTCTGGTCTTGGGCTTTTGTTTGTTGGAAGACTTTTAATCACAGTCTCAATTTGAGTGCTTGTGTTTGGTCTGTTTATATTTTCTATTTCTTCCTGGTTCAGTCTCAGAAGGTTGTGCTTATCTAAGAATTTGTCCATTTCTTTCAGGTTGTCCATTTTATTGGCATAGAGTTGCTTGTAGTAGTCTCTTATGATGCTTTCTATTTCTGCAGCGTCAGTTGTTACTTCTCCTTTTTCATTTCCAATTGTATTGATTTGAGTCTTCTCCCTGTTTTTCCTGATGAGTCTGGCTAATGGTTATCAATTTTCTTTATCTTCTCAAAGAACCACCTTTTAGTTTCATTCATCTTTGCTATCATTTCCTTCATTTCTTTCATTTATTTCTGATCTGATCTTTAAGATTTCTTTCCTTCTACTAAATTTGGGAGTTTTTTGTTCTTCTTTCTCTAGTTGCTTTATGTGGAAGTTTAGGTTGCCTATTTGAGATTCCTCTTGTTTCTTGAGGTAGGACTGTATTGCTATAAACTTCCCTCTTAGAACTGCTTTTGCTACATCCCATAGGTTTTGGGTTGTCATGTTTTCATTGTCATTTGTTTCTAGGTATTTTTTGAGTTCCTCTTTGATTTCTTCAGTGATCTCTTGGTTATTTAGTTGTGTATTGTTTAGCCCTTTTGTTTTTGTATTTTTTACAGTTTTTCTCCTGTAATTGATATCTAGTCTCATAGCATTGTGGTTGGAAAAGATATTTTATAGGATTTCAATTTTAAATTTACCAAGGCTTGATTTGTGACCCAAGATATGATCTATCCTGGAGAATGTTCCATGGGCACTTATGAAGAAAGTGTTTTCTGTTGTTTTTGGATGGGATGTCCTATAAATGTCTATTAAGTCCATTTGTTTAATGTGTCATTTAAAGCTTGTGTTTTTTATTCATTTTCATTTTGGGTGATGTGTCCATTGGTGAAAGTGGGGTGTTAAAGTCCCCTCCTATTATTGTGTTACTATTGATTTCCCCCTTTATGGTTGTGAGCATTTACCTTGTATATTGAGGTGCTCTTATGTTGGGTGCATAAATATTTACAATTGTTATATCTTCTTCTTGGATTGATCCCTTGATCATTATGTAGTGTCCTTCTTTGTCTCTTGTAATAGTTTTTATTTTAACGTCTATTTTGTCTGATATGAGAAATGCTACTCCAGCTTTCTTTTGATTTCCATTTGCATGGAATATCTTTTTCCATCCCTTTACTTTCAGTCTGTATGTGTCCCTAGGTCTGACATTGGTCTTTTGTAGACAGCATATATACGGGTCTTGTTTTGGTATTCAGCCATTCTATTTCTTTTGGTTGGAGCATAATCCATTTATATTTAAGATAATTATCAATATGTATGTTCCTATTACCATTTTCTTAATTGTTTTGAGTTTGTTATTGTAGGTCTTTTCCTTCTCTTGTGTTTCCTGCCTAGAGAAGTTCCTTTAGCATTTGTTGTAGAGCTCGTTTGGTGGTGCTGAATTCTCTTAGCTCTTGCTTGTCTATAAAGGATTTAAAATTTCTCCGTTGAATCTGAATGAGATCCTTACTAGAGTAATCTTGTTTGTAGATTTTTACCTTTCATCACTTTATATGTCCTGCCACTCCCTTCTGGCTTGCAGAGTTTCTGCTGAAAGATCAGCTGTTAACCTTACGTGGATTCCCTTGTATGCTATTTGTTGCTCTTCCCTTGCTGCTTTTAATATTTTTTCTTTGTATTTAATTTTTTATAGTTTGATTAATATGTGTCTTGATGTGTTTTTCCTTGGATTTATCCTGCATGGGAACTTTTGCACTTCCTGGATTTGATTATTTCCTTTCTCATGTTAAGGAAGTTTTCAACTATAATTTCTTCAAATATTTTCTCAGTCCCTTTCTTTTTCTCTTCTTCTTCTGGGACCCCTATAATTTGAATGTTGGTGTGTTTAATGTCCCAGAGGTCTCTAAGACTGTCCTCAATTCTTCTCATTTTTTTTTCCTTAGGCTGCTCTGCGGTAATTATTTCCCCTATTTTATCTTCCAGGTCACTTATCTGTTCTTCTGATTCAGTTATTCTGCTATTTACTCCTTCTAGAGAATTTTAAATTTCATTTATTGTGTTGTTCATCATTGTTTCTTTGCTCTTCAGTTCTAGTTCCTTGTTAAATGTTTCTTGTATCTTCTCCATTCTATTTCCAAGATTTTGGATCATCTTTACTATCATTACTCTGAATACTTTTTCAGGTAGACTGCCTATTTCCTCTTCATTTGTTTGGTCTGGTGGGTTTTTACCTTGCTCCTTCATCTGCTGTGTGTTTCTCTGTCTTCTCATTTTGCTTAATTTACCGTGTTTGGAGTCTCCTTCTCACAGGCTGCAGGTTCATAGTTCCCGTTGTTTTTGGTGTCTGCCCACAGTGGGTAAGGTTGGTTCAGTGGGTTGTGTAGGCTTCCTGGTGGAGGGGACTGGTGCCTGTGTTCTGGTGGATGATGCTGGATCTTGTTTTTCTAGTGGGCAGGACTATGTCTGGTGGTGTGTTTTGGGGTGTCTGTGGACTTATTATGATTTTAGGCAGCCTCTCTGCTAATGGGTGGTATTGTGTTCCTGTCTTGCTAGTTGTTTGGCGTGGGACGTCCAGCACTGGAGCTTGCTGGTCGTTGAGTGAAGCTGGGTCTTAGTGTTGAGACGGAGATCTCTGGGAGACCTCCCACCAATTGATATTATGTGCGGCCATGAGGTCTCTGGTGATCCAATGTCCCGAACCTCGCTCTCCCACCTCAGAGGCTCAGGCCTCACACCCAGCTGGAGAACCAAGACCCTGTCAGCCACACAGCTGTGGCTGCGGAGAGAGGAAGAGGTGGAGGAGCAATGGTAAAACTGGAGGCTATCTCAGTTGGTAGCCGAGACCATTGAAACAATGGGTGAAACTCAGCAAGTCAGGGCAGGA